>NC_073255.2:151805000-152105000 GCF_029289425.2 Pan paniscus | reverse complement strand
CACTTCTTAAAAGAAGACAACTATGCAGCCAACAGACACATGAAAAAACGTTCATCATCTCTGGCCATCAGAGAAATGCAAATCAAAACCACAATAAGATACCATCTCACATCAGTTAGAATGGCGATCATTAAAAAGTCAGGAAACAAGAGGTGCTGGAGAGGATGTGGAGAAATAGGAACACTTTTACACTGTTGGTGGGACTGTCAACTAGTTCAACCATTGTGGAAGACAGTGTGGCGATTCCTCAAGGATCTAGAACTAGAAATACCATTTGACCCAGCCATCCCATTACTGGGTATATACCCAAAGGATTATAAATGATGCTACTATAAAGATACATGCACATGTATGTTTATTGTGGCACTATTCACAATAGCAAAGATCTGGAACCAACCCAAATGTCCATCAATGATAGACTGGATTAAGAAAATGTGGCACATATACATCATGGAATACTATGCAGCCATAAAAACTGATGAGTTCATGTCCTTTGTAGGGACATGGATGAAGCTGGAAACCATCATTCTGAGCAAACTATCCCAAGGACAGTAAACCAAACACCACATGTTCTCACTCACAGGTGGGAACTGAACAATGAGAACACTTGGACACAGGGTGGAGAACATCACACACCAGGGCCTTTCATGGGGTGGGGGGAGTGGGGAGGGATAGCATTAGGAGATATACCTAATGTAAATGATGAGTTAATGGGTGCAGCACACCAGCATGGCACATGTATACATATGTAACAAACCTGCACGTTGTGCACATGTACCCTAGAACTTAAAGTATAATAAAAAAACCAAGATAGCATATTTATGTTTATGATGGTGTGTTTGAAGTCTCCAGTACTTTTCCTAAATTTTGAACCCAATCCCTAGTTGATCTATGATGCTTAATTTTTAAAACAAAAATGCCCACAAAAATGCTTACTGATAAGCAAGACCATTTCGGAATGAAAACAGAAATCACAACAATCAGCTAGAGAATGTGCTAGTTCTTGAGAGAGGTAAGCAATGTTTCCAAATCCAATGATTCTCTCTGTTCAGTTATCCAGGGCCCACACCAAAGTGATCCTCAATAATATTTTCTCAACAAGCTCTATTAAATGTGCTATTCCACAATCAGCTATACTTTCTCCTCCTCTCAATCACAATCTAATTCTCCTGAGACTTGTTTTTTTTTTTTCATGGATTGTGTAAGTTACCAGTAACAACTAACTAAAATCTGAATTTGTTTATGTGATTCTTTTCGCACACAACACAGCATGCTGAATCTGGAAATGGCCAGTGTTTTCAGCATTAGTCTTCATTAAAGTCTCATTGTTAAAATAGTTTATAGCAAGCCCAAAATGTGAGAAGTCTTCAATAATAATAACAAAGCCACCTTTTGCTGGTTTGAATCAGATCTTTAATAAGACACAGGTGAAACTTCTCCCATGCTCCCAGTATCCTCTCTTGTATAAGAATCATAGGACACTCTTTCTCCAGCCTCCCACACTCCTTAAATATACCCAGTCATCTGGGAAGGTGTCCACTAGAAAGAGGAAGATGACCGGTCAAATACTAAAATCATAATAAGGGTAATAAGATTAAATTTGAGGTATATCTTCAAGGATCATTTAGATTTTAGTATAGTTAAAGGCTTTATGAAGGACTAAATGGTTTGTCAGTTTACATTTCCCCCATATGAAAATATAACCTTAAAAACACTCACCCTAAAAATTGCTATCTTTTCTCCAGGTAGTCCTTAGTTATCTTAGTCAACTCATGAAAAAAAATCAGAATAATTGGTTACCTGAATAAAGATCACTTATTTTATCTCATGTATTTTTACTACTAATTAAGATTATTGTTCTTTCAGATTTTACTCTATTAAGAATTAATTCTGCCAAGTGCAGTGGCTCATAACAGTGATCCCAGCACTTTGGAAAGCTAAGGCTGCAAAATCGCTGGGGGCAGGAATTTGAGACCAGCATGGGCTACATAGTGAGATTCCATCTCTACAAATTAAAAAAAAAAAAAAAAAATTAGCCAGGCATGGTGGCCCATGCCTGTAGTCCCAGCTACTAAGGAGGCTGAGGCGGGAGGATTGCTTGATCCCAGGAGTTCCAGGCTGCAGTAAGCTGTGATTGTACCATTGCACTCCAGCCTGGGCAACAGAGTGAGACCTTGTCAAACACACAAAAAAGAATTGTCTACCAACTTTCTTCTACATAAAAAGGCTTGAAAAATTGTTTCCTAAGAACCATCTCTTTTTATTGTACTTCCAAAGAATTCATGTTCATTGTGGAAATACTTAGCAAAGAACACTGAAGAAGGAGGGAAATGTAAGTTGCTTCCAAAAAAGGAATTATAGCTTCTCTGTACATTAAGTATCTCAGTTTTAAAAGTAAAGTTATGCTGAAAACAGAATAAACATTAGAATCACCTAGCCCAGGACTTTAATAAATTTTCTGCCTACTAGTAGTATGACTTGCAAAGGGTATGTTTAACTTCTATGCTTTCTTAATTTCCACATCTATAAAATAGGAATAAAAATAACTATTTCTCAGGGGTTCCAATAGGCACTGAAGATGATAATATGCCTGGCATGTCATAAGCAATTCATAAATGTCAGTTGATTCTCACTCTTACCCTCTCAAGTCTAATGCTAATTAATTGACAATTAAGTACATCTAATGTTTAAATTTGCAAAGGAGTTTAATATTTTTCAGTTACAAGTTGAAATTACAATGCATAAATGTTTTATGACTGATTTAATATCAATCAAAATATTCTAACAATTAGATTCCCATGGTGACAAGATCTTATTTTAGATGTCTTTTTAACTATTACAGAGCATATGTATGGAAAAATATTCCTAAACTTTAATTATATTTGCTTAATTTAGATGAATTTATGCTGTAACTGCTTCAATTTTGGCCTTTTGTCTGGATTACTTAATAACCTCCTGAAAGGTTTCCTTATTTCATCCTCTGTACTGTAGCCAGTGATTATCCTAAGACATATGATCACCTCTCCACTGTGCACAAAAATCTTCTATGGCTACACACTACCCAAAGATTAGGGTCCAAACCTGGAATTTCAGAAAGTGACTTTTCACCCTTCCCCTCCTGTCTAACTTACCTACCCCTCTTAGGTACCCACATTCTTCTACACAGTTACAGCAATGAAAACAACTGAATACCTACATTGACCTATTCACAATGCTGCAAACTCAGTATGCTGTGATCCTTATTTCTAATACTATTGTACAAGCAGTTCCTATGATATAAAAGTTCTCTTTTGCATATACACCCACCACCATCATCAGCCAGCTACATTTCTGTCCATGGAAAACTTATTAAGGATATTTAAATCTTATAGGTTTAAATAAGGTTCTGTGCTCATTGAAGACCAAGCAAGCTCTCAAATTAACCCTCTCACAGACAACAACTATTAACTTTGGACACACAAAAATAAACAGCCAACTACCCAAAGGCATGGAAGAGCAACCAAAAGCAGGCAAAGTCTGAAGGGCATTGGCTCTTGGGGGAAGAGAACAGCAGCTGCTGAGTTTCTTATTTTTATAGCTGCCAGCCAGAGGATAAGCTCCAGTCTGTAGCATGCAGATGCTAAAATTCTGATAGAAAAATGCACAGGAATTATGGTTTAGAACCACAATATAGAGTTCAGTGTAGCCACATGCAATCAAAAATTAGAGGGAATTCAGGAAAGAAGCCAAGCAAGAGAAAACGGGACTCTAATTCTCTGTGTATACTCTGAGCAAATCTCTGTCTGGCTGAATCGTAAACAAATTATTCAATGGGCAAACTCAAGAAGTCTAGCTAAGGCTGAAGAAACAGAACTGAGATGTAAGCTGATGTTCAAGAGACTGAGTTTGTAGTTTGAGTCCAAAAAAGTTCATAGCGTGCAAAACCAGAGAAAAATTATCGATATTCTTTGGAGGAATATAATCAAATCCAGAATCTCCAAAACATAACCTTCATAATATCCACAATATAACTAAAAATTACTTGCATATAAATAGGAAAATATGACCCATTTTCCAAAGAAAAGCCATTTTCTAAAGACTGATCCTGAGATAACCCATATGTTGGAATTACCAGATAGGATTTTAAATCAGCCATCAATGCACTGTTCAGTAACATAAAGAAAAATCTGTCCACATGAATTAAAATATAAACAAATCTTTCCAGTAGAGAGATGTTATTAGTAAAACACCAAATGGAAGGTTTTAAACTATAAAATAAAATATAGGAAATCAATCACGTACTTCCAGAAAACATTCCTAGATCCCCCTCCGTTAATTAAAATTAACCCTCTCCTCAGGATGCGGAGAAATAGGAACACTTTTACACTGTTGGTGGGAATGTAAATTAGTTCAACCATTGTGGAAGACAGTGTGAGAATTCTCAAGGATCTAGAACCAGAAATACCATTTGACCCAGCAATCCCATTACTGGGTATATACCCAAAGGATTGTAAATCATTCTACTATAAAGACACATGCACACATATGTTTATTGCAGCGCTATTCACAATAGCAGACTTGGAACCAACCCAAATGCCCATCAGTGATAGACTGGATAAAGAAAATGTGGCACATATACAACATTGAATACTATGCAGCCATAAAAAAGGATGAGTTCATGTCCTTTGCAGGGACATGGATGAAGCTCAAAACCATTCTCAGCAAACTAACACAAGAACAGAAAACCAAACACTGTGTGTTCTCACTCATAAGTGGGAGGTGAACAATGAGACATGGACACATGGTGGGGAGCATTACACAGTGGGGCCTGTCAGGGAGTGGAGGGATAGGGGAGGGATAGCATTAGGAGAAATACCTAATGTAGATAGTGGGTTGGGTGCAGCAAACCACCATGGCAAGTGTATACCTATGTAACAAACCTGCAGGTTCTGCACATGTATCCCAGAACTTAAAGTATAATTAATTAATTAACATTCTCCTCATTCATAGATTGATTTTTATATTTCTTTTATAGTAATTTTGCATTTCTATTATAGCAATTTGCAGTCTGTATTCTATGATTTATTTATGTATATCTTTATCTCCCTGATTATAAATTCCTGGCATCATTTATTGAGGACTATGTTTCAGCAACAAAAACCTACTACGAAGCTTCCTGATTGACTTGGTGAAAAAGTTACCATCTTGGGTACTGGAGTCAGACATACCTGTGTTTGAATTATACCTCCAACAATCATGCAACACTGCCTAAGGCTCAGTTTCCACATCTACAAAGTCATAATAACAATATGAACCTACTGTGATGCTTAAATGAGATAATGAATATAGAGCATTTAACACATTTATTAATGTATTCTACAAAAATGTTACTGCCCATACAGAATTCCTGTATCGGGAATTCTGCTAGACACTGGAGACAGGGCAAAAAGGAAGACTTATAAGATTCCCACCTTCTTAGAGTTTATAAGTAAGAAAAGGTAGAAAGACATTAAACATGTAAAGAAATACAAATCACCCGATATCATAAGTGCTATGAAGGAAATAGACAGCAACTGGATAGAAGGAGCTAATTCAGTATCAGTTTAATGAATGGTGGTTATTTTAGTATTATTGTATCATTTTTAAAAATTCTTCACAGTACTATACCTGTGCTTTGTAGAACATGTATTCTTAATAAGTATTTGTTAAATTTACTTTTCCGTGGCTTAATTTGTATTAGGTAACACAAAAGAAAGGATCATGTGTTACGTGATATGTTCATAATCAGGCTGACCCAGCCCACATTTGCCATGTGCTACTCTTTCCCTACTAAAGATCTAAACTACTTTAGAAGGAGAAAGTATTTGTTTAAATGCAATATAATACATTTGTTAATTAAATCTAAAAGAACTGAGATGTGGCACTTAAGGGAGTGACAGATTTGAATTTGACTAGCCAGGCTGTTTTTCCTGGAAGGAGGCTTTAGCAGCTAATCTAGCGAAGGAAATTTGTTGTTAAAAGCAAACATTAGCATATAATAACCAAACAAATGGTTTGCCATGTGGTGCATTAATTGTACTAATTTTAGGTTAAGAAGAGGTAGATCTCACACTGCTAAATGTTGATTACAATCTGGAAAATGCTGCATAGGAATTGAGCTTCCGTGCTTTAGCCAAGCAGTTTTACTTTTGTTTAAATCTATTTGGGTATGGGTAGAGACACATTGCTAGAAAAACAATTAGTTTGTGACACTAGACCCCCAGAGAGTGTTTTGGGGAACGGCTGTGATTAAACTCTTACGACACAATTTCTTTTTTTTTTTCTTTTTTCTCTTTTGAGACAGAGTCTTGCTGTGTCGCCCAGGCTGGAGTGCAGTGGCATAATCTCGGCTCACTGTAACCTCTGCCTCCGAGGTTCAAGCGATTCTCCTGCCTCAGCCTCCCGAGTAGCTGGGAAGATAGGTCTGTGCCACCACACATGGCTAATTTTTTGTATTTTTAGTAGAGATGGGTTTTCACCGTGTTAGCCATGCTGGTCTTGATCTCCTGACCTCGTGATCCACCCGCCTTGTCCTCCCAAAGTGCTGGGGTTACAGGCTTGAGCCACCACCCTCGGCCGTTTACAACACGATTTCAAACAAAACTTTATCCAATCGAGGTTTCTAACAGTTACACCCACCTTGCTCTGCAGCATGCTGCACACTACACTCATACTCACAAATGCAAACACACACTTATTATTTTCATAATGTTCACAAAGCCCGTTAAGTGTTGGGAATAAAAGTGAGCACACACGTACACACAAAAATAACAGCACTAATGTCAGTTTTATTTTGAAAAGCACTAATTTGGAAACAACTGAATTTTCTCTGCCTTATTTATGTGCAGATCACTAAGATCCACTAGATCTAAAAATGGACTTTGTTGCTTCTTGTTTGTTTTCTCCTTAGCGGCTAGATTATATTCAGAAAATTTACAGTAAGCATCTGTAACTAAAAACTGAATCTTAAAATGGACCTCAAGTTTCTTCTGAGTTTTCAAGCATCCCTTTAAGCTCTCTGGTTCACATACATTTCTATTGTTCTAAGGGTTAAAAACTGCACTATCACAATGACAAGTCTTATTACTCATTCAAAGTAAATGGATCACCACATAACCTTTCAGAAATGTTCTTCCTTAAGCTATTAAAACATTCCATGCCCTTAGATGACAACAATTTCTCTGCCTTTTGAAATTTCTTTTCTATCCTGCAGAGTTCATAGAGATATGCTTGGTTAAAATCAACTTATATAAAACTATGCACTGTAAATTCTGACACTTCTGTTTGAATCTCTTTTCAAACACTTGTCTTTGCTCACCATAATAGATGTCAGTTCTTCTGATGTAGTTCAAGCATAAGCTTCATATGAAGACTCAGCTATGTCTATTGCATTTCTGAAGCTACTACTCACTGAAGTTTTGTGCTGTTTGACATCAAAGATAGGCAAGAATCACCTGCTGAGTTCACATGCATGGAGCAAAACATCTTCAAATCACTTTTGCTAGACAAAAGTTTTTTTTTTTTAATATTAAGCTTTCGCTATCATGTGGACTTAAAGACAAATGCAGTCCTCGTTAAGGTCGCAACATTGTATTATTAAAATATGCATCGGAAGCTCTGAATTTAGCTAACTTTTAAACTGAAGGTAATTTGTGTAGTTGCTTCAGATTTGAACTGAGCTGCAAAGAATTCAACATCATTCAGACATTCAAAATGTGATTTTTATTCAATACGCAGTTATTTTGCTCAAAGGTAAAAGCACTTTGAACATTCTCAAACCAAAAGAGAATCTTCTAATATTTCCAACTTTAATAGATGTCCTTGACATCAATTTAAGAGATGATTTCATTCAAAATACATGCATAGAGTATTTTAAAATTATATGTTTTAATTTAAAAAAAAAAACTCTACTTACATTTTAGAGTTACCGTAAATGAAACTATGTATATCTTTTGGAAAACAATAACAGCAATATTTTCCATTTTTACTAAGCAAAGTAATTTGACATTACTCTTATTAAGCATCAATATTACACAGCATACAAACAATGTTATTAAAGAGATGTGAACATGAAAATTATAATGTTTTTATGTCTGTGGTGTTCTAAATAAAAGCTTTAATATTTGGACTCCCACTGCCCCAGTAATTAAACACAACAGAAAGGTAAGTGAATGATAGTAAAAACAAGGCAAAGACCTGGGCTTGCCCAAGGACAAACCTTTTTTAATAAGTTGGTTTTAATATGCCACTAGTTTTTAAATGTTGGCTTTCATAGGACAGAAATATTTCAAAACTTTGGGAGGATATTTGTAAATTTCTGTTTGCCATATTTAAATCTCTGGGTATGGGTGGAGAAGCATTGCTAGAAAAATTAGTTTGTGACAAACTATATGTATATTTTTAAATATATACATGTACATTTTAAATATAAAATCTATATATATATTTAAATACATGTAGTTTCCTGTAAACATTATATATAAAAGGAAGGGCATTTCTATACCCCCCCGCCCCAAAAAAAAACCTGAAAACAAAGAAGTCACTAGATTGTTTTACTTTGTGTGCATCAGTATTTAGGAATTCCTGCTCATGGTTTTCTCACCCAACCCAGATATGCCCTGTGCTGATTTGTGGTCACACATATCAATCAGTTCAAATTGTCTCTGTGGTAAAGAGTTTAAATAAAGAACAAGGACAGAAGAAAAAATATGCACAGAATTTTTTTCAATCCACAAAAAGAATGCAGTGGAGAAAGAGATAAAATGTCATGTCAGCGTAATCCCTTAGCTAACTAGTCAACCAGAGAATGGCCACTCAAGTCCAGCACCTATGCCTTTCTTTATTGCAGTCACATTTTGAATTATCTTTCTATGCTATAAAAACTCTGATTAGAGAAATGTTCTCAGTTTTACATCTTGAAAAGGGTAAGGGTAGGAGCGGAATCAGTTCAGACATTAGTCAAGGATATAACAGAGCAAATAAGGAAGGAAAACACAAGAAGAGTTATGAAATGACATTTCAATTTTATTTTAATTTTCTAAAGTTACTATCAGTAAATATACTAAATTTAAATGTATCATTTGTGTTTGTTACAGAGACTGTTACAGCTTGCCAAAGTCCTTTGTGTACTCAGGAAGAAGTCCAGGTTCTTCATTTATTCCAGGGTACACGGCTATAATACAGTCTCTCTTAAAAATCAGTGTAGTGATATTATTTAGTTCCAGCCAATGAAGTATAGTCAGAAGTAATGTTTGCTACTTTCAAACCCATACCTGGGCCCATAAAATCCTCCCTTGGCTTGCTTCCTTAAATTTTCTCCTATTCCAGCTTGAAAGGCATGTGTTGAAAATTATAGTCTCTGGCAGTCCAGGTCCCTGAATGACTGCATGGAAGAGACCACTCCTTGACTTACCTTCCTATCAAAAATTGTTACATGAGCTTGAAATAGACTTATATTGTGTTTGCACCATTATACATTTTGGGTTCTACTTGTTATAATATGTAATCTACCATTGATCTACTTGTCAGTATCTTCTAGTGACAGGAGTTAAGCTGCCTATAACCTACAGATTTGAATGTTATTTTAAAATCTTCCAATAAGCTTTTACTTTTTAATTAACAAAGGTGTGTTTTATACTGGACTATCCGTGAACATTTAACTGTCACATAATTATTCTCCCAGTCCTCTTCTGAGAAAAGTAGCCTCTGATGTAAGACGACACCCCACTGACCAGAGCTGGTCAGATGGATATTAACACTGTAGCCATATATCTCCTCTGAGAAACTTGCCACTTAGGTGAATGAGGGGAAAGACTAGGTAGAAATACAGAAAAAAGCATAAATAACCATCTAAAGATTATCCAACTTTGATAACAATGCTACACAGATAGATTCTTCTTCAAAATTTTAAAGTACAAAACATGAAAGTTCCTTTTTTTTTTTCTGTTACTATTGCTGCGTAACAAACTACCCCAGAACTTAGTATCATAAAACATCCACTTTACTATGCTCATGGATTGTGTAGGTCTGGAACTTGAACAGTCGGAGAAAGAATGAATGTTCTCTGCCCCATAATGACTAGAGTCTCAGATGGGAAGGTTTAAAGGCTGTGAGTGCAGTAACAGCTAAGAGTTAGAATCGTATCACAAGAATTCAGCAAGATGAAATATTCAAAGTTCTTTCCACATTGTCTAGAAAACAGAATGCAATCTCTGAATAGTAACCATTATTATTACCCATAGAAATGAGTAAGGAGGCCAGGCACTGTGCTATAATCCCAGTGCTTTGAGAGGGTAAGGTGGGAGGATAGCTTGGGGCTAGGAGTTCCAGACAAATCTTGGCAACATAGGGAGACCCCAATCTCTACAAAAATGTAAAGTCAGTCAGGTGTGGTATCACACATCTGCAGTCCTAGCTACTCAGGAGGCTGAGGTGAGAGGATCACTTGATCCCAGGAGTCTAAAGTTGCAGTGAGCTATGATCTTGCTGCCACTGCTCTCCAGCCTGAGAGACAGAGGGAGAATCTGTCTCTATAAAGGTACATACATACATACATATATAAGGGTAAGGTATACTCTCCCTCAGGAAGATCCGTTTAGGAAGAGATAATGAATATGCTTAATTAATTCGTATTGAATATATCTAATAAAAACAATGTAAAATCATTATTAGTTTTTACATTGTGATCAGTCACAACTATATAAAGCAATATTTTTAAAGTGCTAAAGTTCTCAGGGTCTTTTCCTTGCTCATAATACATTTTCCACTTACCTGCCAGAGGCATCCAACTGACACACTATCTCACTGCCCAAAATCTATTAGGGTAAGTGCAATTGTTTGACACACTAGGTACTTTGTGACCTGATTTTATGTCTCCTGCTTCATCCTCTACTCTTCCACTCTCCCATTTAGTTTACATTGCAACCTTGCAGAAATATTGTCCAGTTGCATTCTGCTAAGTTCTTACTCATCTCCTTCTGTCTGGATGTGCTTCTCTACTCTTGTCATACTCTATTATTTTATCTTATCATTTAGCCTCAGCATGATCTTTTCTGGAAAGTCTTTTGCTATGCACCACTCAGGCAAGCATAGATTCTCACCATCTCTATTGGGACAGCTTGTATTGACTCTACCACAGAACTCCACATAGTACAGAAATTTTATCTTCCATTGTAGACAGTAAGCTCCCAATGGACAAGGATTATTCTTTTATTCATTTATGTTCAGAAAAAAATTGTTTACAATCTTTCAAAGAACATGGAGGGGACAGTGAATACTATTTTTACACATACAGTTTTCTAGGTGCAAAATGCTATATAATTTAACTTGAGTTATCAGAAGTAAACATATGTTAAAGCATATCTAAGAAGGCCAAACTTAATATACTTTAGTCATTTCTTACAAGATTTGGTTTGAAAATGTTGGCATAAAGATAAATACCCTATGTTGAGAAATATGACTATGCAGAACATTTGTGAAACTTTTAAGTTTTGTGAAGTTGAATAAAATGATCTGTATTCACATTCATTATATTTTTTATTTAGTAAACTATATTTTTCAGATTCCTAAATATTTAATAACAATAATAATGTAAATATTTTAATGCACACTCTCTTGTCTTGTATGGATTTTCATTGACAAATTGGCACTGTGTACTAAAAATCCCTTAGATATATAAAACATAAACTTTAGTGATCAGTAAACTATCAAAATAATACATATTTTAAATAAGGATAGTGATGAAAGAAGCTTAAGCTGTTTTTTGTTCAAGGTAGACTATTAAGTAATTCTTTTCTCAAGTAATATGTCTCTGTAACAGGAATTAGCTCACAGGTGGCTCAGTAAACAGAAAAATGATGTTAGTATAAAGAATAGTTTTCTTGTCACATTACTATTTCATGCCACATATAGCATCAGCAAAAGGCAAAGTATTCTAAGTGTAACTACCAGTAAAACAGAATATAGTGCTGTACTCAATGCCTGGCCATTTGGCATTCTTTCTCTCTACTCAGTTTGGTCACATGATTTGTCTTGGAGAAATTTGTATTTGGATTTTTCCTGATTTTGCGCACTCTGCATTTGTCTCTAAAACATCCTCAAGGCTTTCTTAAATTTCCTTCCAACAAGCTACCTTCATCTGTTTTTAAATATAAAGTCCTACAGTGCCATGTTATTTATTTAATTTATTGGGGTGTGACATATCTTTTAGGGTATATTAGTGTGTTCTCAGAGTTGTTATTATTTTTGCTAGTGATATGGAAACAGAGTTGCCTAGAGTTTCAGTAGTTCACCCCATTCCTCTTTTTCCTCTAAGTACAATTTTACTAAATGCAAGGTTTTTCCAGAATGCCTAAATCACTTTTAATCACAATGCCTTTACTGCATGCATTGTTTTGTCTACATGTTACAGATGAAAGACATAAAGGACAATGATCTACACAAGTTAATATTCACAACAAATATATTAAGAACTTTGTAAGAGTTTCTATTTTTAAAACCACGTTTTATTTGTTGTGAGTAAAATATTCAATATTCTTTAAAATGATTATCACTGAAGGGTCAACTAAACCATTTCTGGATGTCTTATTTTGGATTTTAAAAGAGAAATTAAGCTGAAATAATTATTTTTATAAGACATTTGTTAAAAATTTATAGTAAACTAAATCACTGTAACAGAAACTATCCTTCAAAATAAAAATATAAGCAAAAACACACACAAAAATGTTAACTTATCTTCTTGCCTTGATCAATCTTTACACTTAATATACTTGCTTGGTTTCCACATAGTTCAAATTTACTAAGAAATATAGTAAGTAATAATAATTTGTTTAATGTATTAAAAAATTGGCAATGCATAAAGGGGAAGTAATGACTTTGCTCCCATGAGGTAAGGAATGTGAATAAAATGTGACTCAGTCCTGTAGTCTGCAAGAGAAATCACAATCCTGCTCTAGAACTGACTTTACTTGCTCAAAACATGCCAATTGTCTCTCTCTGAAACAATCATTGTGGTGAAGGGAATAAGATATGCAGATTAACTTAACCTAATGAGGCACTCCCCAGCCATATAGACAGAATGGGAGAGGAGGTTCCCAAAAGATATAAACTGTCAAATATATAAAAAGATAATCATCCTCATTTGTAATAAGAGAAACACCAATTAAAACTACAATGAGATATAATTTCTCACCTATCAGATTGGCAAAACTCCAAAAGTTTGAAAACACACTCTAACGGTGGGGCTGCAGAGAATCAGAAACTATCCTATACTGCTGAATAGTGTGCAAATAGTTACAATTCCCATAGAATTGGCATTATCTTAAAGAAATCTATGTCATTAGATCAGGAAATTCTGCCTCTAAGAAATCTACCACGAAGACGTGCCTCTACATGTATGAAAAAAAATTCAAAATAATCCCAATGTCCATTACTAGCCATCTGGTTAAATAAACTATGATACATGGACATAATGTAGTATTATGTGACCATAAAAAAAGAATGAAAAAGATTTCAGTGTGCTGATATGGAGTGATATTGGGTATTATTGTTAGGATAGAAAAAATCAAAATACAGAGCAATGAATATTTTATGACACTTTTGTGTAAGAAAGAAAATAGAAAAATATGTATTTGCTTACTTTTGTAAGAAACAACTGAATGATAGAACAAAAAATAATAAAAATGGTCACCTATGAGGAAAGGAGTTGACAGAGTTGAGATGACTGAAATAAGAGCGGACTTCACTAATATTTTATATCATTTTGACTTTTGAAACATACTATCATTTTGCTTTAGATTTAGTCTAAAAATCTAAAGCAAGCTGAAACAAATAAACCAATTATTTACCAAACTGATAACATGACAACAAAGAGACAGAGAAGGAAAAATGATTTTTTAAGTGTGGTCTAAACAGAACGCTGTGACTGTATAACCTTAGTGGCATATATTCTAAGGACACAAGAGAATTCAAAGAAATTGTCAGCTTTACTCTGAAGTGAAAATATATAGTTAAAGCAAATATAGAAAAATGTTTATAATTTTTGAATATGGCCTGTGGCTATGTGGACATTCATGGCAATACTTTCAGTTCTTCTGTATATTTGAAATGTTTTATAACAAAATATTGGAAACAAATCATGACCATTAACTAAGCCAAGAAGTTTCAAGACATTTTGTGGGTTATCACTTTGTTCCAAAGTACATATTTTTACAAAGTAGGGTAAAATGTTCTTATATCACATGCTTCAAAAGCTAGAAGAAAAAAAGTCTGGGAGATTTCTCCATATCCTGAATATACTAAATGGCTTAAGTAAAGCTACAAATATACGTATCATAGAGTTTTTAAAAGAACTCATTGTCTGAATGATAAAAATTAAAATTGTCTTTCAATGAAGGAGATCATGAAGATGATAGAGAAGATATTTGCAATATTAAAAACAACAAAGTATTAATATCCCAATCATAAAGAGTTTCTGACAATCAACAAAGTAGACAGGAATTTCATAGGAAAATCAGTAAACCAGCCTAAGCAACATGGCGAAACCCCGCCTCTGTGAAAACACAGAATTAAAGAGGAAATTAGAGGGTGAAGGAAGAAAAGTTGAGTGAAAAACTTTCCAGCCTGAGAACAGTATTTCATGGATACACATGTATGAGGGGCACTAAGAAAGCCAAGTCAGCCTTTGCTCTGGTATACAAGCATTCTGGCGAAGCCTGCTAGCTCCATGCATTTGGAAGAGGCACCCTCTGGCATGATAGGAGCTAAACTGAAAACTAGAGCAATAGCACGTGTGTGCCTGTAGTCCCAGCTACTTGGGAGGCTAAGGCAGGAGGATCACTTGAGCCTGGGAGGCGGAGGTTGTAAGGAGCCAAGATTGTGCCACTGCACTCCAGCCTGGGTGACAGAGAAAGACCCTGTCTCAAATTTTTTTTTATTTTAAAAATTAAAAAAAGGAAAACAAAATGAGCAATGTAATGGAACAATTTACAGAAGATGAGATCCAAAAGATTCTCAAGATTGTTAGGAATCAAAGACATGTTAATTGAAACCATAAGGTAATACTTGACCACTTTTAGATTCACAAGTGCTGAAAGGGTTGTAGGGATATAACCCGCTCCACCATCAGCAGGAGTGTCAACTGGTGCAAGCATACCTTAAACACTGAAAGTCATTTCACTCCAGGTTTTACATCTCAAAAAAATTCTAACATGGGGAGTACGTAAAAGTATGTTTCTCATAGTCAAAGGCATAAGTCAGCTATTATGTACCATTATTACATACGTGCACCTATTTTTTAAAAATTAAATGATTTCATTGCTGGTGAGATGATATTACATATTTTTTTAAAATTATAAAATATACAAATATATAATTTTATATATGTTTTATAATTTTATAAAATTATAAAATATATGAATCATTGAATATTGCATTTATCTGAGTAAGTGAAGTTCCCAACATTTGGTTGTTTCTATATCTTTGATCAGTTAATTTCTTCATTAGAAGACAGCCTATCAAATTCCTTTTCCAGCTCTCTATGAATAAATAGCTCACAAGTATCCTTCAATTTACAAATAATTTGGGTCACATGAATTGGCATGCATTCCACTTCCCAAGGTGGCTTACATAGGCCACATGAGAGTACTTGAAGTGCAGGAACACTTTCAGAGGTCCTGCTCCTTTGCTTCAGGCATTGTCAGTAGGTTTTTTTGTTTGTTTGTTTGTTTTCTGTTTTTTTGTTTTTTTAAACTACAATCTCCTGCAAAGCCCACTAAAGCTTCTTGCTGCCTGCTTTAACAGAGAGACCTTGCTCACAGGTTTCTGGGACAACAAATTGTCTGTGGTTCCTTCTCGGTCCTACAAAATGATACAGATTGTCTGCTGGCTGTCTATACTTTTCCCTCTGCTATGCAAACTTTAGTCCCTTGGCAATAAGAAAAAATGTCTTTCGGAGATGCATTTTCAAAAATGTATTCTTCTTGTTCTTCTCTTCCAGAGACCCCCAAGTACATTCAGGTTGATGGCAGATTTCTGCATGAAGAACACAGCTTATTTTCAATATTATAGCTGCTCACAGTGATTGGTGCTCACCATTTCTGTATTAAGATCTCTACCACTGGGACCAATTTTCATCTATCTCTCTCATGGTGCCTCAGCCTCTAACAAAGGGTCTAGCCTCTGCCTAAGTGTTTTTGCTTATAATCATTTTTTATAGAAAAGTTTTCAATTAAGGGAATCAATGTGACATTGATTTATTTGCATTTAGCGTCAAAGATGCATTCAATACCAAAATACTAGGATGGCTTCTCTGTTTTTCTCCATCTTCATTCTCTCCAAGAGAGCTCATCTATTCTCAAAACTTCAATTATCACCTCTACAAAGGTATGCATCCTGTCTTCTGAACTCCAATTAGCCCCCCTGGACTTCTTTTTGCTCCTGAGAAATCACTTGTTCAATCTACTGAATCGTACTACATTCCTTTTAGATGATGTGTCTTCACCATAAATGGAACATCTGTAAAACCTAACTCATGGTCTCTCTCTAACCCACCCAAATCAGTTGGTACTCTACTATCATCATCAATTATACCATCGTTTTTCTCATTGCCATGACTATCCTAAATTATATCATTAAGTCTTGTCAGTTCTTCCATTGATTTGTCTCCCTTATCTAGTTCTTCTGTCTTCCCACTAACAAAACTGTAGTTCAAGCTTTCTCCATCTCATTTGGATTATTCTCATAGTTTTCCTGTTGGATTCCAAGCCTCCATTCTTTCTGGGTTCTTAGCCAATGTAGTCCAAAGTGGAAGAAGCTGATGGTGCTGTCAGTTTAGGCAGGCAGGCAGGCAGGTTCAGAGGCCTAGCATTCACAGTCAGAGAGCAAGAAAAGAGCGCTAGTGAGCAAAATTGAATTATCATATTATAAGGCCATTTGCATTCTTCCACATTTTATACCATCCATCAGCATTAGCCATCCCTAGCTACTTATAGTCAAAATAAGAAATAAAGCTAGATTTGTCAAGGCAGTCCTATTCCTGGTTGAGAAAAGGACAGAGATGTAATAAATCAAATTACTGGTAGTTCTTTATTGCTTACCACATTAAATCTAAATATTGTTGCCATCAAGTCACAGCTCTGGATAATCTAGCTCATCTAGACACGTCCAAACCTATTTACTGAAACTTTCCAAAATGTACCTTCCACCAAATCACCTTAGTCCCCTTAATGCCCTGCATGATAAACCAATTTCCATCTTTGCATCTCTTTATACTTCTTTCTGCAGAATGCTCTGGCATTTTTCTCCATCTAAATATATTCTATTTATTTCTCAAAGCTCAATTCTAGAATATCTTTTCTAATGAACCTTACTTTGTGTGTTTTGTCCAACATTAATCTTTACCTTTATATGTCCCACTCTATTAATTTATGTCACATATTAAATATTGTCATTATTTATTCAGTAAATCCATGGACATTTACTGAGAATATGGTATAAGATTCTGAGTCTGTATAATCAAAGATATAATCCTTATTGTTAAGGAGACAATCATATCCTTGATGATAAATCATAGATAGATAAAATATCTATGGACATTTAATATATGAAATATATATAATAATAATAAAGCCAATTCTACTTCTTGGGGATCATAGATTAATGGAAATATCTACCCCAAACCTGGGCATTAAAGAGTGAGTATCATAGTTTCAGGTTCACGAGAAGAGTAAAGAGCACTCCAGGAAGAATGTAATTATTATTTCAATGTGTACTCCATATCCTCCTATCTTTCATTCTTAATTTTCTGTATGACTGACAGAATACAAGAAAGAACTGAACAGACAAATGGTAATCTGAGTGCTTTTCATACACAGTGGAATAAACTACTAGGCCTCTCACAGAAAATGAATGCACCAAGGGACACTTATTTTGACTGAACTGGCCAATATATAAGCTGATTAGCTAAATCAGTTGAAATACAAATAGATACAGTCAAGCAGAGCCCACTGGCCATCTATGAGTATCAGGAGGAGGTTGAAGGATGATAGTAGTGAGGAGTGCCTGTGGAATTGCTATGAGAGTCTCTTCTGTAGTGAGCAAAAACACTAGCATTATTTTTTAAATCTCCTACTCATGTCTCCAGGAAAATTATGAAGTATACAAGTAATAAAAGTCTCCAGTTATACATAACAATGAAGAGACACTATTGAATTCTAGAGTGCTTGAGCAGTCAGTGCAGCCAAGACAGAATGCTTTCTATGAAAGAAGTATTAAGCATAAGGGCTGGACTACTGACCCAAAGACTGGCATGTGAGACAGTTCGTTTGGAAGTAGAGTGGGGTTTGGAAGGCAATGGTTTTAATGCAGTGACTCCCTGTAACTTCATAACACTTCAGTAAAGTTACTAGAAACATGACACATCGTCTGTCATTGAACTTCTCATAGAAAATGGGGAAGAGGCTGAGCTGCATATTTCTATGTTTGCTCCAGGGTAAAAACTAGACAGCATCCTTGGATACAGAAACATATAGGTAGAGAAAGGCAGTGGAAATAAGATATAAGTAAATCAAAAAAGCATTGGGAGGGATATGAACTATCATAACTCTAGGAATAGAAGTTAGGACAAGATTTTCAGATCTCCAGAGGCAGGAGGATGTAGCCAACATCCAGGTTATTTATAATCAGAGTTAGAATTGTTGAAGCAATGGTGAAATTGAGAAACATTTTTACTTAATGTTTCCATCTATATTTTTGTTTAAAGTTCAACAAACTTTAGTATTCTATCATATTCAAGCTAGTACTTGTTGTTACTTCCATAATTGCTAAAAGGCTACACATTTTAGTGATTAGTTTGAGAAGACCTCAGAATCTCAGGAGAATCTTTCAGGAAGTCTGTCTAATGCATATTTCAGAAAATGTGTCTTCAGAAATACACTACAAAAACATGTTATGTGCTTTGGAGAAATATTTAAAGCTCTTAAATGAAGGTAGAGTGAATATTTAGAGAACATTTCCCTTTATTATGTGGGCTGAAGAGGTAAATAGCATAGGCCACTGTGCCCCCACTGAAATAACCTCTGAATAGTGATCTACATTATGAATGTAAACATTGATTTTTTTCAAGCTCATCATCTCCAAACAACTCAAAGTTTTCACAAGGCTATTGTTAAGGAAAAAGAGAGAAATGAGTGAAAAAAGGAAGGAAGAACTAAAAGAAAAAAAGAAAAATGAGAAAGAAAACACATGCCTGCGTTCAATAGGCTCATACTAAACAATATACTGTGCTTTTAAAAAGAAATGTTTGTTGTGAGATAAAAAATTTTTAAGTACTACAGTTTCAGTTTATTTTTTACAATGTTTTAGATTCTTAGATATACTAAGATACAATGAAGGTGCTAATGGTGTACAAGGTGGGCTCCAACCTAATAATTCTTCCAAAGCAGACTTATAAACTCATTGCAAATCTGGAAACTCATAGACAGGAGCTTCTACAAACTTTTATGCCTGGGAGGATCCATCCTCCATGGAGCCTGAAGGCAAATTGATGTGTTGCTGTATTTAATTTTCATCTACCACCATTTTGTTTTAAAAATATTTAGGAATAATATGCCCTTCAACTCATGATGTAACTATTAATTATTCATTCAAACAATTGCATGGATTGTGTAATGTATGCCACACTATCAAAACCCCTTTTCTATTAAAACTAATAGATTACTAGTAAAACAAGCAAGCAAGCAAGCAAACAAACAGCTAAATATATACAGGACTTCCACTTCTGAACAAAGTAAAGGAACAGAGACCAAATTTATTCTGCATCATGCAACTAGAGGGTTGGACAAAATAAATAAAAGAATATTTTTAAGCTTTCAGCAACAGATGATTGGTGAATGTGATCGCTGAATAAATAAATAAAGCAAGCCCTCAATTTTACTGGAGGCAGTTTCCAAGCAGCAACACAGGCAGGAGACCCTCAGTGTCCAGATGTCTCACTACATTAAGGAATCAGAGATTGAAGCTCTGGGAGAACAAGATAGCTTTTCAGGAGAGACTACTGGAGAGGAGAAAGATACACAGAAAGACAGCTCTAAATTCTACACAGAGACACTTTCTAGTTTTTGGCTTTATGCTGAGATGCAAATATGTGAGAGAAACTACCTTAGGCTGGGCAAAGAACCAATGGAAAAGAGCTTGCAGAACAATTCCAGAGGCTGATATCATGATGGGAATAGTTCATATTCTCACTGGCCTGATTGGAAAGAAATAGGAAAATATGGAGTATTAGATAAACTTCTCAAAATAATATCTCATTCATAGTGGAAATGAATTAGCCCAAGACTACAGACAACTCTGGACCTGACCTAACAAATCTTAAAAACAAACTTTGATAGCATCCATCTGATTCCAAGGAATTTAGTCTTATGCCAGAACAAAATCCAACTCTATTTTAGGGAATATGACAAAGTAAAATTCACAATGTCTAACCAAAAAAAAAACACACACACACACACACAAATTAATAGACATACAAAGAAGCATGAAAATATGATCTCTAATTAGCAAAAATAAATAACAAACCAGTGCAAAAATGAGAGAGGTGATGGAAATGGCAAAAAAAGAGGACATTGAAGGAGCTACTGTGAACATGCTACATATGTTCACCTAGGTAGCAGAAAATATGTACATAAAGAAGAAAAATGAAATATATCAAAAAGCAAAAATAGAATATCTTGAGATTTAAAAATGTATAATATATGATATGAAAATACAGTGGATGCAATTAACAGTATATGAGACATTATGAAGATCAGTGCATTTCTAAACATGGCAATATAAACAATCCAAAATGAAATACAGAGAAAAAATGACTACAAAATGAACCAAGCATTAATATTCAGTGGGAAAATATTAATTATCTGTTTCTCATAATTAGAGTCCTAGAGGAAGAGGTGTTGAAGGCAGAAAAAAATATTTAAAGAAATAATGGCTAAATGTTTTCCAAATCTAATGAAACTATAAATTCATACATCTAAAAACTCAACAAGCCCCAGACAGAATAAACATAAGTAAACCACTCCTAAACACATTATAGTTAAATTGCTGAAACCAGTTCTAAGTTGAAAATTGTTTAAAGCAACCAAATGAGAAAAGACATCAATGTTTCGAGGAAAGAGACAAAGATTTACAGCCAATTTTTTGCTGGAAACTATGCAGTACAAAAGACAATAAAGCAATATTTTTAAAGATCTGGTGCAAAAAAAATATTAATCAAGAATTCTTAAGGAGTAAAAATATCATTCAAAAATGAAAGCAAAATAAAAAACATTTTCTGGCCAATACACTGAGAGAATTAATCACAAACAGACCTGTATTATAAGAAAATCATAGTAATTCTTCAGGGAGGAGGAACATTGTAGCAGAAAAATTTCAATCCACACAAAGCATGAAGAGCACCAAAAATTGTAAATATATAACTAAATAAAAATGTTTCCATTTAATAATTTTGTTAATGACAATTAACTATTTAAAGCAGGAATGATAGCAATATAATGTGGGTTTTAGAACATTCATCAACATGGATGAGTCGCAAAAGAATCTTGCCACATGAAAGCAAACAGAAACAACAGATTATATATTGCATCATTCAGTTTTTATTAAATACTAGAAAATGCAACGCAAGAGTAAAGAAAACAGATAAGTAGTGGCCAGAGATGGGCCCTGAGTAGGGGATTGACTGCAGAGGGATATAAGGAGAATTTAAGGATGTTGGAAATATTATATTGTCATAACTGTAGCAGTGGCTAAGTATCTACCAATACTCACAAATCAAATTGTACACTTACAATTGGTAAATTTCTATATGTAAAATATACCTTTGTGAAACTGATTTTTAAAGAGTAAAAAATAAAAAGGCCACCAGTCTAAAAAGAAAGTTGCAAGTCAATAACAGTTTTACATTTAAGAAAATACTTAACTTTTTTTTAACTGACAACTTTTTTAGAGTGATATCTGATTTTTGGACTGATTTGACTGTACATCAGTCAAACTATTCAAACAAATTTGTGGATATGAATATAATCTTAATACAGAATGATTTTCTTCCTCAATGTATGCTGAGGTTCCTAAGGTATAAATGGGCTATATGTAAATGAAGAATATATATATAAATCTAACAGAGGAAATTAAAGCTAAAATATAAAACTAATATGTCTTTGTTTTTCCCTAGTCCTACCTACTTTCTAAGGGTGTAACAATCTTGATAGAGTCAACTAATGAAGTTTGGTTGAAAATTTGACTATCATGTATAGACACAGGATTGAACATATTTTCATATTTAAATATAGAAATAAAAGTTATCATCTGAAAAATCCTATCCAAAAACTTTTTCACCTCAGCAACATTCATTTTTAAAATGTATAAATCCTCTGATCACTTTAACATTGGGAGCAGAGTTCAGTTAGATAGTTTTAAAAGAGTCCAGGTATTAGCCAGTGTTGACTTGCCTTAGAGTAACAGGAGAGGACAGATTCCAGACAGATTTTGATGCTGAGCTCACAAAACTTGCTGATGGCTTAGATATGGGTGTGCTGAAGAACTGGGTAAACGGTGGTTCCATTTTCTGAATTGGAAGAAAATGGTAGAAAATTTGGGAAAGGTAAATCAAGAGTTCTTATTCAGACAGCTTGAATTTGAGATGCTTATTAGATTTGCAAGTGGAGATTCACAAAAGCTACTGTAAAACAAAGCTGCTGTTTAGGAGAAAGATGGCACCTGGATATGTAAGTTTAAAAGTTTTTGGTTTATAGGTAGACTGTCAGCTCAATTGTGTCTCCCACCCCAGCTCCCAATTCATAAGTTGAAGTCCTATCCCTCAGTACCTCAGCATAGACATAAAGCTTTTGAAGAGGTGATTAATTTCAAATGAGTTATTTAGGGTGGGCCATAATCCAATCTGACTGGTATTCTTATAAAAAGAGGAGATTAGGACACAGACACAGCCATACTTATGTGAGTACAGAGAGAGAGAAGGCGGCCATCTACAAGCAAGACATGTTGTAGGAGAAACCAAACCTGTGATTCCTTGATCTTGGACTTCAAAGCTTCAGAACTCTGAGAAATAAATTTTCATTATTTAAGCCACCTAGTCTGTGGTACAGATGCTCCTCACTTTACCATGGGGCTATGTTCCATTAACACCATCATAATCTGAATATATCATAAGTTGAAAATGCACTTAATTCAACTAACCTACTGAACACCATAGCTTAGCCTAGCCTACCTTAAACGTGCTCAGAATACTTACATTAGCCTGCAGTCAGACAAAATCACCTAACACCAAGTCTATTTTATAATAAAGTGTTGAATATCTCTTATAATTTATTAAATACTCTACTGAAAGTGAAAAATAGAACGGTTTTATTGGTAATTGAAGTACAGTTTCTACTGAATGTGTATTGCACAACACCATAAAGTTGAAAAATCTAAGTTCAACCATTGTAGGTAGGAGACTGTGTTTTGTTACAGTAGCTCCAGCAAACTAATACATGGATATGGCCTAAAGACACTGCATTGAATAAGATAACCTAAAAACAAGTGTTGACAGAAAAAAGTAGAGTTCCAAAGGCTGAAACTTAGTGCACTCCAATCATTACAGACCAGAAAGAAAAAGAAGAAGATACAATAGAGACAGAATGGGTAACTTATCAATTATACAAAAAGAAAAAGTGTGGAGTCCTGGAAACCCAGTGAAAAAAACAAGTTTCAAAGAGGGAGTGATCAACTCTACGGAGTACTAAGTGGTCAGGTAAAATATAATTTAAAAAATGACCTATTGATTTTGCCAGGTCAAGGTCATCATTGACTTTGACAAGAGAAGTTTCATGGAGTAGCTGGAAAGGAAACCTGACTGTAATTGGTTCTAAAGAGACTGTAGTCAATTCAATCCCTCTCAAAACTCTAGCACAACTTTGTGAAAAGGATTTTTTAAAACTATAAAACCATAACAATTGGGTGAACATGAGAGAAGACAATAGTAACATGATTTTAGAAACTAAAAAGCAGATGGAGAATTGGTAACTGACTTAATAGAACAAAGAAAGCCAAATCCTATGCCAGCATTGAATTAAACTGATTGGAGTTGTACTTTATAATGAGCAGTGAGTTTAGGAACTTTAAGTGATTTTGAAGGGAGTAGTTAAAATAAGAAGACTGTATGAAAGTGGTTGGAGACTCTATTATTCCCTCCCCTTCTAACCTGGAAGAAGACCTAGTGTCTATTCTCAGAAGATATTAAAGCATAGGTAATTGCAACCATTGAAGGCATAGGATGACCATTTACCTACTGAATGCTAAATGTAAAACCTTCCAGTGCCCTTCCCCCATTCAAGTTCCAGAATGCTGCTAGCCCAACCGTTATCCTCCAAAGAGGAGTGTGAGGACTCCTCTCTGAGAAATAAACCATCCCAAAAGGAAACACCTAAGAGTAACGACGATGGGGGTGTTTGCCCGCAAACCTTCCATCTTAGATCACCCTTTAGGGAATACTTCCAACTTCCACTACCCATATACATACAAATACTATGATCTTTCTACCATCTCCTTAGACTCTCATTCGTAATCAGAAGCAGACAATCTAAGATTACCAGACAGCTGAGAAAACTCTGTAACAAGATGGAGACATAAACGACATGATAAAGCATCCTCAAGGAAACAGACCATGCAGGAAGAAAATTAAATGGGGAATGCAGGATAATGGCTGTCACTAGATATAGAGAAGTTCATATAACAGCTGAGTGACCCATAAATAAATATAAAGAAAATTTAAAAAGTTTGACATCTGTCATCTCTAAGATCCTCGTTCCTTCTTTTTAACTGAGGGCAAAAAGCCCAAATGAACAAAGTTTATACATTTTTTAAAAACTATTCTTTTCTTGCTCCTTGCTGATGTAATCCTGCACTTCCCACCAGAATTAGCTAAGGATGCTCATTTTCTGCTTTGGCTTTTTTCAGCACTTCCTAATCGGCCTCATCATACCTCCTTAGAAGCATCTTCAGAAACTCATGGTCAAGCTCAAGGTTTGCAAAGCCTTTCTGACTCCAAAGTTTGGATAAACCCCACCTCTTCCCTCTGTATACTGAATATAGCTATGTCTGTGTCCTAATCTCCTCTTTCTATAAGGGTACCAGTCAGATTAGATTATACCCCACCCTAAAGAATTTACTTGAAATTAATCACCTCTTCAAAAGCTTTATCTCTGCTGGGCATGGTAGTTCACACCTGTAATCCCAGCACTTTGGGAGGCCAAGGCGGGTGGATCACCAGAGGTCAGGAGTTTGAGACCAGCCTGTCCAACATGGTGAAACCCTGTCTCTACTAAAAATACAAAAATTAGCCAGGTGTGGTGGTGTGTGCCTGTAATCCCAGCTGCTCGGGAGGCTGAGGCAGGAGAATCGTTTGAACCCCAGAGGCGGAGGTTGCAGTGAGTCAAGATTGCGCCATTGCATTCCAGCCTGGGCAAAAAGAGCAAAACTCCATCTCAAAAAATAAAATAAAAATAAAAATACAAGCTTTATCTCTATTCATGCCCATTCTGAGGTACTGAGGGACAGGACTTCAGCTTATGAATTGGGAGCTAGAAGTGGCGCTATGTCCTACAGTTATTAACTCTATGTTATCTTAGCTTTCCCATTTAGCTTTTCACTCCTCTAACATCTGTGTAATTAATTGTGTATATTAAGCTCCCTCATTTTAAAATACCTAGTTTGGGCCAGGCACAGTGACTCACACCTGTAATCCCAGGACTTTGGAAGGCCAACATGGGTGGATTACTTGAGGCCAGGAGTTTGAGACCAGCCTGGCTAACACAGTGAAACCCTGTCTCTATTGGAGAAAAATATATATATATATTTAGCCGGGTATGGTGGTGCACGCCTGTATTTCCAGCTACTCAGGAGGCCAAGGCATGAGAATCACTTGAACCTGGGAAGCAGAGGTCACAGTGAATGATCACACCACTGCACTCCAGCCTGGTTGACAGAGTGAGACTCTGTCTCAAAAAAAAAAAAAAAAAAATACCTAGTTTGCCTTTTGTTTATTGACTGAACCCTAACTGATACAGGGAAGGCATGGTAAAACTGATATACCCACACATTGCTGGTGTCAGTATACATTTGTGCAAAATCTTTTGGAAGGCAAATCAGCAATACCTGTCAGGAGCCAACATAATGATCAAAAACTTTGATTTACTAGTCCTGTATCTATCAATCAGCTGTAGTAACAAGCAAACCCCAAATCACAGTGACCTACAATATGACATTTCTTTCTCAACACACGATTGCTGTGTAGACTGCAGCTTTGTTTCCACCTGCAGGACTGCTCCACAAGCATTCTTAATCTACGACACGAGCTCAAAGAGGAGCATTGTTTTCATGACAGAAGTGCCAACCCAAAGCACATAATCTCTTTTAAAACTTCTGCTCAGACCTATCTCACTGTTACTTCAGCTTATGTTTTATTGCCCCAAACAAGTCATATAAACAATTCTGACAGTGATGCAAAAACTTTTTATCCTACCTATTAGGAAGGTCTCTCAAGTCTTGTGGAAAAGAGCATGGACATATAATCCTTCCACAAAGAAGGAGCAGATAGTTGGAGATAATAATTCTTTCAACCACACTACTCTTGGTAATTTTTCTAGTTTAGGCAAGTTCTAAATAATTCAAAAACTTAAAAAACTGTATTCACAAAAATGTTGAATGCAACATTAATTAATAAAATTTGTAAATAAAATATGGTAAAGGCAACACAAATTTAGTTCAATAGCAAAATACATCATAAAATTATTTAAAATGATAATGTAACTAGAAGTAAAATGATTAGAAAGTCATTGAAAAAATAAAAACATTTGAGTATTAAGATAACTTAGAGTATATTTTATATATACGGAATGACTAGACATAAACTAAAAATGAAAACAAAGAATTAACAAAGGATGTGTTGTTTAGAGTGTTTGTAGATTTTTTTTAAATTTCCCTTATTATTGATAAAATTATGATTTTATAATAAATATAAGTAGAATAATAACTTTTATATTTTAAGAAACCAAATTCCTCCAAACATGTTTTGGGATTGTTGGTTTATAGCATGCAATATTCATTAGAACAAGAAATAGGAAGTTTTTCTCCTTTATAAATAAATAAAAATAGATCTAATTAAATGCATGCAACTTTTCCAGTTGAAATCTCTAGATAAATCAAATCTTTTTTCATATGGCTAGTGTGGTCAGATCTGTGCTAAGTGCAGGAAATACGAAGACAGCTCCTGTCATTCAGATGATCTGCTATAATTAATTTTTGTTGTTGTTGCTGAATTAAATATCTGTATAACCATTGCTTTGATTCCTTGTGATTCAGATTTGATTAATACTATTAAAATAGAATATTCTTATGTTATATTGTATTTAAGAAGAAATATTTATATCTTCTTTATTCAGGTGAAAGTAACATAAAGTAATTAATGATGAAGTCCTAATGAAAAACAGAACACTTCTTTTTTACAAAGTACCAAATCTTTTAAATGAAAAGTATGATTATATTCCTCTGATGCAATGTATTGAGATTGTTTGTTGTATATATTCAGAACTTACTGTAACAATGTATTTATTTTAACAAGGAGAATTAATAGTTCTTTTCTAATTCATTTATCATGGTGTTATTTTTCATAAGATAAAAATATTTCCATATATTGGAAATATAAAAAACCTACCAACAATTTGCCAATATAGAACGAAAACAGAGGTAGTTAAGTTTTACAATTTAAGTCAATTATTTTTAATATTGTAATGAATGCTTGTCAGGATTTTGGCAAGGCTAAATATTCCAAATATGATATCACGCATTTGTTCTCATCTTACAAAGAAAATGAGATTATACATTGTTCATTTTATAAAGTCTTTTTATTCTCTCATATTGACAGAGGATCTGTTAGTAAATTACCTCATCTGGTATTCTAAATAATCCATTGGTGGCCTGAGCTAATGCAACTACAAATAAAGATATTCCTTTTCTGACAAAAGGATCAGGCCTATAATTTGTTTGTTTTTTGTTTAATGAGCAAGAAAACACTAATGTTATTCTTTCATTTTTAAAACTATTGACTGGCTATGTTTCTCCATTAAAGTCATTGAATAAAATCTCTGTATGATATATCCTGAATTCCTTGTGATCCAGGTATTTTATTTCATTAGAGCCACAAAGTTTTAACTCTCTGATTCATTAAGGTTTACCTAGAGTTGTCATAGGGAACCACACAGAGTGTGAGAATTTAATCCTCATTCAAATAAGAATATTCACCATGTCCAAAAAGAACTGATTACTATTGTTTGATTCAATGAAAAGAAATCTAAGTGTCTACTTCTATTGTGCACATAAAAATACAGGTATTATCAGAATTATGCTCACTTCTGCCTGTCATGATATGAAAAGGAACTTGGAAATTCAGGGAGAGAACTTGAAATGGAATGAAAAGTTGCATAGATGATTATCTTTTTAATTTCATATAGTCACATTTCTAAACAAACTTACAAAATGATTTCTTCTATTTCTAAATAACACAAATAAATACACTCAATATTTTATTTTTTCAAAATATTTCATCATTTCACAAGTTGATTCAAATAGAAAGTCTACATCAAGGTAACTATGTAAAAACTTACTATAAGAATCTAAGTCTTAATGAAACTCTTCAAAACTGCAAAATCTAAACTATGCAGTGCTTTATTTTTCAATTTCACCATTACTCTGAGAAAACACAAGGGGAAAAATCTAAATCTAAACAATTTCACTTATTTCCTTCCAAACCATTATTTATATAAAAGTAGAAGTTTTCGCTAATATTCTTAAACAAAAATTTTCTTGCTAAAATATTCTCATAATAGCAGAAATTAAGGACACAAAAGCTAAATTTTCACAGGTCAGAATAAAAGTAAGTTTACTTTTTAATACTTTAATGAATGTCATTAGTTAAAAATGTTATTCTATTAATTTTAAACATTATGCGTATTTATTTTTATTTAATTTTCCATGTTTGTAATAATAGAATGCTTCATTAACAGCAGAATGTTGTACTAGGACACAGTGAAATAACTCAGAATCATTTTATAACTGACATGTAATAGGTTTTTTTTATCTAATACCCAAGGATTCTCAAAGAAAAATAAGACTCTAATCTGAATTGACCCTGAATAGACATTGGCAACTCTTAGCCTGTTGTAGAACAGTTTAGTAATAGGTTTAGCCAAAAGCAAATTCTTGACCTGATCCCACATTTAGAAAATACATTTTTATAGAAAACATTGGATCTTACAAATAGTAGTAAAAAACAAACAAAATGTAGGTGTTGACCAAGTTGTACCTATTACCACCTCCAGGGAGACAGAGTACCACAGCACAGAGGATAGCAAACAGCATAACAACACCTACCACCAGGAACAGTAGTCCCGACATGTCTACCCATTTCATGGTTTCAAGTGTCAGGGCCACCAAGAAAGACGTGACTCACACAGGTACTCGATGGAGCAACACTTTATTCACACAGAGAAGAAACAGAGCAAGATCAGCTTCAATACTGAACATCATCCTCCCATGGCCAACAGATCTTGCTCAGCAGCCACCACAACAAGATGGTTTGCACTGACCCCTCTTTTACTACAGGCCAAGGACAATTCCATCTCCACTGGAGCAGATGTACCACATATAGCCATGGGGTTAGCCAGGTGCCATATGATACACACACTTAGGCAGAACAAAGAAGTAGACATCAAGTCTGGAACAGGAAAAAATATTCGAAAGCAAAGAATTATATCCAGCACAGGCAGCCATCTTCATCTCTTTGTAAGGAAATGTTCCAGGTCCATGTTAGGCCATTTGTGTGGCTATAAAGAAATGCCTAAGGCTAGGTAATTTTTAACTAAAGGAGTTTTGATTGGATGATGGTTATCAAGCTGTACCAGCATGGCTGCAGCACCATCTGCTCCTGCTGAGGGCCTCAGGAAGTACACAATCATGGCAAAAGGCAAAGCAGGCTCAAGCATGCCACATGGCAAGAGCGAGAAGGGGGAGGCCCCAAACTCTTAAGCAACCAGATTCTTTTAAACAACCAGACATTTTATTTCATTTGTTTATTTATTCATTTATTTTGAAATGGAGTCTCGCTCTGTCTCCCAGATTGGAGTGCAGTGGCGCGATCTCAGCTCATTTCAACCTCTACCTCCCAGGTTCAAGTGATTCTCCTGCTTCAGTCTCCTGAGTAGCTGGGATTACAGGCACCTCTAACCATGCTGGGCTAATTTTTGTATTTTTAGTAAAGAGGGGGTTTCACCATGTTGGCAAGGGTGATCTCAAACTCATGACTTCAAGTGATTCTACTATCTCAGCCTCCCAAAGTGCTTCGAGAGCCACCGCCGGGCTCAGATATTTTAAACAACCAGATTTCATGTGAACTAACTTAGAAAGAACTCACTCATCACCAGGGGATGGTGCCAAGCCATTCAGGAGAGATCCACCCCATGATCCAATCACCTTCCACAAGGCCCCATCTCCAATGTTGAGAATTACATTTCAACATGAAATTTGGAGAGGAAAAACCTCCAAACCATATCAAGGCCCAAAGCTCTTTCTTGTGCCACAGTGCAGAGGTTAGAAGATTACACTTCTTTCCCAACAGTAGATTTGACCAAGCAGTAGAATAGGAATCAGCAAACTATTGCCCCCAGGCCCTGGCCCATAGCCTGCTTTTGTAAATAAACTTTTATGAGAACCCACTCATGCCGACTATTTTCCCATATTTTCTATGGCTGCTTTCATGCTACCATAGTAAAGTAACGAAGTTACAAAAGAGACCTCATGGCCAGCAGTACAACAGAGACTGGCCCTTTACAGAAAATGTTTGATGACTCCTGGAGTAAAACATTACCAACTACCACAAACAATAGGATTTGTGCATATAATTTTGCTGGTTAGAGATCAAAGCAGTTGAATGTGTTTTTGCCAACAAATATTCTTTTGGTGTAATGTATATCACAAGAAAGCAAACCAAAATCATGAGAAACAAAATTGGAATTATTGAATCCCCAAGAAATAAAGTACTTGCAGAATGTATGTCATGGAGAACTTTAAAAATCCAGCCCCTCCCCGCCACACACACAAAAAAAAAACAACTCTTGTCTTTTACCTGAAGGCAGGAGATGAGGCTGGTTAGCCTCTTAAAAGTCCTTCTAGTCTTGCATCTGTGATTCTCAGCATGGAAGAGGAGTTTTGCTTTTAGTCCAGTCAAATATGTTTCTGCTAACCCCAGAAAATGCTTCTAAATGTACAATGGCTGACATTCTTAAAAGTAAACATGGTGTCTTTTCTTCTGGAAGATGCTATTGTTCAAATAATGACACTTCCTCTGACATTGACAGTGGCGAGTGGAGTAGAATGTCAGACTATGTTCTAGTGAAAAATTGGATCAAGATTCCCCTGACACCACATCAGCATTTAACAGGCCAGACTTACCTGCCATTCCAGTGTGCACTTAAAGGACAGGCATAGAATCAATTAAACCATCACCAAACAGAATTCAAGTATTTTCTTCTTGCTTTTAATGCCAATAGTTAAAATTTTGGTTCTTATCTAATGGTGGTGAACAAACAAAAGGAAAAAATAAAAAATGCCACGGCCTAAGCAAAGGAAGCAATGTACTTAATATCGTGAAACTAAAAAAATTTTCTTCCCCTATTGCTCTCAGAATTATAGTCTACCTTTTTTACCCTCATTTTTTATTCCTCTGGTGACATTCAAGTCCTAGAAAATGTTTTTGAAAGCAATTATATTGCTAAAGCAAGTTTCCCAAACTCCCACAGCTTAACTTTTCAGCTTAAAATATCATGTTTTAAAAGGTGTTGGCATTCAGTTTTACCTAACAAATAGCTGGATCTTTAAAAAGAAAATATCTGACAGTTTAACAAGAAAAAAGTCTGTGTGTGTGTGTGTGTGTGTGTGTGTGTGTGTGTGTACGCACACGCACTCACGTCTGTGTATTGAGTGGGCTGATTATTTTGCTTTAAACCACTGACTTATTTTAACAAATTTAAAAAAAACCTTACATGAATTATAGACTGCTGCTTCTATAGAGGTTTTTACTGCAAATAATTAAAGAATGCCAGGTAAAATTTGTCCTTTTGAAACTATGTATTTGAAAGGGAAACCTAACACAGTTAAATATACGTTAGTGTTTGCTTTTCTAATTTTTAAATACAGACTTATTCTCACATTCATCGCATTCATCTACTTGCCTAAATATAGATAAATGGCACATGTAAGGATGATAAATTCCTAAAATCAAAATAAGAATATTTAAAAAAAACTGAAAATACCTTTCCCTTCTGGCCTTGATGGTATATCTGGAATCAGGTTTTCTCCTGCTATAAATAACTAAAAAGTAGATATTAAAATAGCTATTATCAGAAATTAGGCAATAGGCTGTGCAGGACTACTAATTATGAAAGAAAGAACATAAATGAGGTGAACCTATGGATATCCTAACTTTCTACCTGGAAGCATTTTGCAAATAAGAATATAGAGAAGGAAGCCCCAGACAGAGCACAGTAATCTTGCCAAATTGAAGAAACAGATTTGAACTTGGAGAGTCTCAAGAGGTTAGAATTTGTGGAGCAGAATTACCAGAGAAGATAAATCTATACAGAAAACATATTCCAGAAATCTGTAGAGGAATGTGTTTGAGTCTTCATCTGAATACAAAAATATTCATATGACCAGAGAGTACACAAAGCCAGGCAGGGGCAAGTGAGTATAAACCAACCAATTTTCAGAACACACAGGACTGGCAACTATTCAAGTTCTGACAAGAAAATGTGAAGATGTTTTGAACACTCATTGCATTTCTTAGAGTTGCCATAAAAGAATGGCTTAGTTGTAAATAAACCCTGAAGTAAACATTATACCAGACAGATGTTACAAAGCTTAAACACAGGAAGTGATTAAGCTGATCTGCACCTAACTTAACTGCCTGGCAAAACAACATTTATATTTTTAAAGGAAGTCAACAAAATTCAGATATGCAATATGGCATTCATAATATACAGCATCTAATGACAAACTAGTGATAAGAGTGTAAGGGTGAAAATACATGCAGAAACAGAAGGCGCAAAGTCAGTAGAAACAGACCTAGGAATGACAGATATAATGGAATTAGCAAAAAGTGGTTTAAAACAACTACCATAAAATGTTCAAGGATTTAAAGGAAAGTATGAACATATTAAGAAGACAATGGTGAATCTATTAATGATGAAACTATAATATATGAAAGAAAAATCTCATTTATGTCCCTAATGTCTTTGACTGCATATTTAACACTGAGAAAAAAAAAGTATCAATCACATTGGAAACATAGCAGTGGAAACTATGTAAACTGAAGCATATAGGGAGAAAAAAGTGACAAAAATGAATATTCTAGAACCTAAATATTGGTTTCTAAGTAATATTCTTTATTAAAAGAAACCAGTGTTCCTTGGAGAAATGGCTATTCCTAGCGATAGAGGAAGGAAAATACAAAATGAGCTTGGAGTATCTTGCAGTGCCAAAAATTAAAAGAATTCTCAAAATATAAAGGGATGGGACATGTTAAAGGGACACAGGAACCAACCTGAAAGGATTCCTCATGGCTAAAATTGGAATAATTTTGGCCATAAAATAAATATTATTTTGTTCATAGCCAAAAATGTAAAAATATGTACATGAGACCATATTAATATGAACAAATAATAAATAGGGATAGAAGAAATTCCTTTCTTATATAAAAATTCAAAATAATGTATATAGAAGTCCTTCCCACCCTTATCAAATGAATTTGAGTTGGACTTAGAGACTCCAAAGAAACAAGGAAGGAAGGAAAATGGCCATACTGCCCAAAGTAATTTATAGATTAAATGCTATTCACATCAAGCTGCCAGTGATTTTCTTCACAGAATTAGAAAAAACTACTTTAAATTTCATATGGAACCAAAAAGAACCTGTGTAGCCTAAACAATCCTAAGCAAAAATAACAAAGCTGGAGGCATCAAGCCACGTGACTTCAAATTATACTTCAAGGCTACAGTAACCAAAACAGTATGGTGGTGGTACCAAAACAGATATATAGACCAATGGAACAGAACAGAGGCCTCAGAAATAACACCACACATGTACAACAATCTGATCTTCAACAAACCTGACAAAAACAAACAATGGAGAAAGGATTCCCTATTTAATAAAATGGTGTTGGGAAAACTGGCTAGCCATACGCAGAAAACAAAAACTGATCCCCTTCCTTAAAATTTACACGAAAATTAACTCAAGATAGATTAAATACTTAAATATAAAACCTAAAACCATAAAAACCCTAGAAGAAAACCTAGACAATACCATTCAGGTATTCATCAGCTCATCATCACTGGTCATTAGAGAAATGCAAATCAAAACCACAATGGGATACCATCTCACGCCCGTTAGAATGCAGATCCTTAAAAAGTCAGGAAATAACAGATGCTGGAGAGGATGCGGAGAAATAAGAATTCTTTTACACTATTTGTGGGAGTGTAAATTAGTTCAACCATTGTGGAAGACAGTGTGGTGATTCCTCAAGGATCTAGAACCAGAAATACCATTTGACCCAGCAATCACATTACCAGGTTTATACCCAAAGATTATAAATCATTCAACTGTAAAGCCACATGCACATGTATGTTTATTGAAGTACTATTTACAATAGCAAAGACATGGAACCAACACAAATGCCTATCTATGATAGACAGGATAAAGAAAATGTGGCACATATACACCATGGGATACTATGCAGCCATAAAAAAATAATGAGTTCATCTCCTTTGCAGGGACATGAATGAAGCTGGAAACACTCTCTTCAGCAAAGTAACACAGGAACAGAAAACCAAACACTGTGTGTTCTCATTCATAAGTGGCAGCTGAACAATGAGAACACGTGGACACAGGGAGGGAAACATCACATACTGGGGACTGTCAGAGGGTGGAGGGAAAGAGGAGAGAGAGCATTAGGACAAATATCTAATGCGTATGAGACTTAAAACCTAGATGACGTGTTGATAGGTGCAGCAAAGCACCATGGCACATGTATACCTATGTAACAAACCTGCACGTTTAGCACATGAATCCCAGAACTTAAAGTAAAATAAATAAATTTAAAAAAACAAAGACACCAATGCCCTTCATTGGGGGAAATGAAAGACTTTTAAATAAAGAGTTATTGAGTGTAAAAAAAAAGAAACAAGGAAGAAAAAGAGAAAAACTAATTTTTCAGTGGGGGAAACCCAGCAAACACTAGCCTAATACATCATCAAGAATGTCATGTAGATAACATGTACACCTGATAGGATATGATGAGCAGGATATTCCACTTTTAAGGTTTTCTTTCCTCAAATTTATAACCCTACTATAATGAAAAGCAGAAAACAAACAAACAAAAATTGAGGGATATTATATAAAAACCTTACCTATACCCTTCAAAACTGTCAGTCATGAAAAATTTAAAAGGCTTGAGGAACTGTCACAGACCAGAGGAGACTATAGAGAGAGGATAATAACAATCAAATGCAATATGATATCCCGGTGTTGTGGTTGGAATATGTCTCTCTAAAATTATGTGTTGAAAACGTAATTGTCATTGTAACGGTAGTAAGAGGTGTGACCTTTAAGAGGCAATGCCTAATTGAGCCATGGGAGCCTGGCCATGCCAAGACCCCAGAACTGTAGGGCCACCAGCATGCAATGCCAGTGTGGCAGAGCTGCTTTGGCTGAGCCCAGAAAAGCCATAGGAGCAGGGATGCCTGAGGTCATAGTGGCCCAACACTTACCCCAGTATATCTAGAAAGTGGGACAAAAGTGAAAGGAGATTATTCTCCAGCTTTAAGACTTAATGTTTTCTTTGTCAGGTTTTGAAATTATTTGGGACTAATTACCCCTCTTTTCTTGCATATTTCTCCCTTCGGAAATGGGAATGACTATCTTCCACTTGTCCCATCACTGTATTGTAAATTAGGTAACTTGGTTTTATTTCACAAGCTCACAGACAGAGAAATTTATCTAGGGGTGAACTGTGTTTTGAGTCATATTCTTATTTGATCTAAATGAGACTTTGGGCTTTTTAGTTGGTGTTGGAGTGAGTCAAGACTTTTGGGACTATTGGGGTGAAATAAAAGTATTTTGCATGCGAGAAATATGTAAATTTTGGAGTCCAAAAGTGGAATGCTATGGTTTGAGTGTGTCCCCAGAAAGTTTATATGTTGTAAACTTGGCTGCCATTGTGGCAGTGTTAATAGATGGGTGTTTTGGGAGACAATGAGTCATGAGGTCTCTGCCATCATGAATAGTTTAATACCACTATTGATGGAGTGGTTAGTTTCCGTGTTAATTCAGCCCGTGTTTCTTCTGTCTTGTGTGCTTACTCTCACCTTTCACCCTTCTGCCATGGCATGATTCTCACCAAACACTAGTGCCATGCTCTTGGACTTCCCAGCCTTTAGAACTGTGAGCTAAATAAACTTGTTTGTTTATATATATATAAAAATTACCTAGTCTGTAACATTCTATTATAGCAACAGAAAAACATATGAATACACCTGAATTGGATCATTGGAAAGAAAAATAATACATTAATGGAAAAACTGATAAAATCAAAATAAGCTCTGGAGCTCTGTTAATAGGGAAAAAACAGAACCTTAGTGATCTATGGGAGAACTGCAACATGTAGCCTTAGACTGACATAGTTCTCTCCCCTTTGTTACTTGCAGTTCTCAATAATACCTGTAGAATGTGCTGAGAATGCAACATCTTGAGTTAAGAAAGGAAGGGCTTAAACAGCCTGGGCTCTATTCCAGTTCCATACTTAGGTCCTTCAGCACTTTTTCCAGCAATTCACATTATATTGAAGTTTAAAACCCAAGGTAGGCTGCTTTCTGAAATTCCTGCAAGTGGACCACATGCAGTTGAGACTCCTTCACCCTGGGGAGTTATTTTGAGATGGGAGGGATTGGCTCACAACGAATCACAGGTTTTTGTTGTCCCTTGGTGCCTATCTGTAAGTAGTAAACCCATTTCAAGTAACTTGTTGCATGCATGAGTATTATGTCTCACTACACTCAGACAAGCTGGCAACCAGTGCACAGTGAATCTGCTTCATAATAACATTAAGTTTTTAAACATGTCTGTAGCCCCCAATAGGAGAAGAAAGAAATAAGGGAAAAAATATTTGCCTGAGGAAATAACGGTCAAACATTTTTCAAATTTGATGAAACTAAAACCTAGAGATCCAAAAGCCCACTTATTTTCAAGATGGAAAGACATAAAGAAAATCATAAAAGTCACACCATAACCAAATTGCTTAAAACTAATGACATAGATAAACAACTAGAGAAGACACATTACTTGCAGAATTTTAAAAAGTAACAATTGAGAACATAAGAAGCAATGCAAAACATAGCACAATGTAATGACCCCTTTACAGCACTGAAAAAAGGAAATATCCTCAAAAATTAAAGAAAAATAAAGATGTTTTCACACAAACAAAATGAAGCAAATATAGTACCACCAAAGCCATGCTACAAGACTTACTAAAAGGAAGTTCTTCAGGCTGAATGAAAATACTACCTAAAAGGAAACTCAGATGTACATTATGGGAAGAGCATAAGAAAATTTAAATATGGGTTAAATATACAATATATTTCTTTTAAATTTTTTATACTCACAATTTCTAAAAAAATAGTCAACAAAGTATTTTAAAGTCATAAGATATATGTAGATTTTAAAAGTGTGATAACAAAAGCATAAACAGCAGGAGTAGTGGAAATAGACATCTACTTCATTAAGATTCTTATATGACATATGACTTGGTATAATATCATTTGAAAGCAGGTTATGATAACTGATATTCTAGAACAACCAGAAGAATAAAAACTAAAGGGGAAAAGCCTGTAAGCTATTTGATGAGACAGAATATTAAAATATACTCAGGCAGGGTGCAGTGGCTCACGCCTGTAATCACAGCATTTTGGGAGGACGAGGCAGTCAGACCATTTGAGGTCAGGAGTTCAAGACAAGACTGGCCTACATGGCAAAACCCCGTCTCTACTAAAACTACAAAAATTAGCTGGGCATGGTGGCAGGTGCCTGTAATCCCAGCTACTGGGGAGGCTGAGGCAGGAGAATCACTTGAACCCGGGAGGCTGAGGTTACAGTGAGCCAAGATCACACCATTGCACTCCAGCCTGGGCAACAAGACTGAAACCCCATCTCAAAAAATAATAATAAATAAAAATAAAATATACTAAACCCAAAAGAAAACAAAAAAGAGGAAAATGAAACAGAGAACAGGTTGGTTGGGTGCTATGGCTCATGCCTGTAATCCCAGCACTTTGGGAGGCTGAGGCAGACAGATCACTTGAGGTCAGGAGTTCAAGACCAGTCTGTCCAACATGGTGAAAGCCCATCTCTACTAAAAATCCAAACAAATTAGCTGGGTGTGGTAGTGATGCCTGTAGTTCCAGCTACATGGGAGGCTGAGGCAGGAGAATCACTTGAACCTGGGAGGCGGAGGTTGCCGTGAGCTGAGATCATGTCACTGCATTCCAGACTGAGTGACAGAGCAAGAAGGAAGGAAGGAAGGAAGGAAGGAAGGAAGGAAGGAAGGAAGGAAGGAAGGAAGGAAGGAGATGAGAAAATATAAAACTAACACCATGAAGGGAGAATTAAATACCACCAAAAAGAAAATTAGACTAAATGTACATATATGCTTTAAATATTTCCATCAAAGCGCAGAAGTTGCCATACCAGATAAAGATATAACAACATGTTGTCTGCAAAATTTCCTTAATTATAAAGACATATGTAAGTCAAAAGTAAAATGATGAAAAAAGGTATGCCATGCAAATACTATATAAGAATGCTAAAGTAACTTTTTTAATATTAGCAATATAGACTTCAGGGGCAAGGAATATTATCAAATATAATAAGAAATCTTACAGATGATTAAAGTGTCCATTCATCAAAGGGACATAGTCATGAAAATAAGCATGCACCTAATAACCAAGCTTCAAAATCCGTAAGGCAAAAAACTGACAGAACTTAAAGAGACATGAACAAATCCATCATTAGGTTGAAAGCCTCAACACTACTTGCCCATTAAATAGTAGGGCAAATGTAAATAAAATAAGTAAAAATATAAAAAATTTGAACAACATTATGAAACAAATTGAGTTAATTTACATATATAGAAAATTTCAGTGAACAATGGCAGAGGCACATTGTTTTCAAGTGCATATGGATTGTTCACCAAGATAAATCAAATGTTTGGTCATTTGATAAGATTCTTGAATTGTATAGAGGTTATTCTCTGATCAGAGTTGAACTAAATCAGAAATCAATAACCAAATAAAATATCTGGAAAATTATTAATAACTTTGAAATACAAACAATGTGCCCATGGATTAAGGAGAAATCACAAAGAAAATTATAAAGTATTTTTAATTAAATGAAAATGAAACACACCACAAATGAATGTTTGTGGGATTCAGAGAAGGCTGAATGGAGCAGAACTTATAGCTTTAAATGCTTATATTAAAAATGAAGAGAGATCTCAAAGTAAACTCGATGTTTCCACTGTAAAAATACTAAGTAAAAAAGCAAATTAAAACAAAATTGAAGAGAAAAAACAATTTTTGAAATCAATGAATATAATAAATTAAAAAACCAGATAAATGTAATAAAATTCAAAGCTTGTTCCTTAAAAAACAATAAAATTGATAAACATGTAGCTATACTAATTAGTATAAAAACACAAATTACTAATATCAAGAATAGAGGGTCTTCAAACCTTTAGTGGACATGAAGGAAATATTTTTAGTAATTTATAAGAAATGAATAAATGTCTTAATAGATACAAATTACAAAAATTGAAAGAAAAAATATATTGCTTCAGAAAATCTAAATTCCTTTATCTCTCTTAAAGAAGTTGAACTTATTTTTAAAAAGCCTTCAAAAATGTAAGTTCTAGATGCGTATGTGGTCATTGATGAATTTTACAAAATATTTAAGGGATAATTAATACCAATCTTACATAACCTCTTTCAGAAAATAGAGACAGGGGAAATACTTCCCAATTCATTATTGAGGCCATTAATATTATATCAAATTGATAGAAAGAAATTACAGGAAAAGACAATTACAGAGCCATAACAACTATGAATGAAATCATGTAAGTCCTAAAACTAATGTTTAAAAATTAAATCTGTAATATATAAAAATGGTAATGCATATTGACTGAATGAGATACCAGGAATTCAAGATAGGCTTAGCATTTGAAAGTCAATTAATATTATTCTCCATACTGAAAAACTAAGGGGATGTATATAATCATTTCATAAGATTCAAGAAAAAAATGACAAAAATGCAAAACCTATTTATGATTTAAAAAAAAACTCCTAGCAAACTAGGAAGAAAATAAAAATTCACAAATTTTGAAGAGCAGCTATGGAAACTGTAGCTGACATCTAAATTAACTGTGATAAACCAAACACTTTTTCTCTAAGTCTTTGAATAAGGTAAAGATGACTACTCCCACCACTTCTGTTTAATGAAATATGCAGATCTTAGCTATTGAAATGAGGAAGGAAAATTAATCAGGAAATATACATTGGAAAGAACAAGTTAAACATTCTTTATTCAGAAAAACATGATTGTATATGTAAAAGTTTACAGAAAAGCTACTGAAACTAATAAGGGAGTTTCATAAGGTCACGTGAGACAGACCAATTTACATAAATCAATTGTATTTCTACACACTAGCCATGAAACATTAGAAAGAAAAATTAAAACAAAAGCTGGCCAATCTGAAAAGCCTACATAGTACATGTGATTCCAATTACAAGACATTGTGGGAAAAGACAAAACTATGGAGACAGTGAAAAGATCAGTGGTTGCCAGGGATTAAGAGGAAGGGAGAAATGAAGAGGGGGAGCACAGAGGATTTTTACAACAATGAAACTACTTGTCTAATAAAATGATGATGGATACATGTCATTGTACATTCATCCAAACCCACAGAATGTGCAACACTAAGAGTGAACCCTGATGTTAAGTATGGACTTTGGGTGATAATGATGTGTCAATGTAGGTTCACCAATTGCAACAGGTGTACCACCCTGGTGGGAGACGTTGATAATGGAGGAGACCATGCGTGTGTGGGGGTAAGGGAAATATGAGAAATCTCTGTACCTTCTGTTCCTTTTTGCTGTGAACTAGCCTAAAAAATAAAGTCTTGTTTAAAAGATACAATTTTAAAAAATAAAAATAAAATTTGTTCTTAGGAATAAATTGTTTTAAATATATGCAAGTATATTTTCTCTAAAATTGTCTATAGATTCCATGCAATCTCACTAAAAATCCCAGGATGCGTTTTTGTGGACATTGACAATCCAATTTTAAAGTTCATATGGAAATACAAAATATCGAGAAAGTTAAAAGCAATTTTGAAAAGGATAAATAAAAATCCACACCCACTAGAATAAAGAAAATGAAAATGTGTAGCAATTTTAATTAATTAAAGGATATTAATTAATTAATGGATATGAAGCAGTAGAACTCTCCTCTATCACTGGTGAGAATGTGAAACACCATTTTAGGGTGCTGTTTAGCATTTTCCTACAAATGTAAATTCATCATATGACTCAGCAATTCCACTCCAATTTATTTACACCAGAGAAATGAAACCGTATTTCTAAGCTTGTAAATTCATGTTTATAGAATAATATTTATTTATAATAGCCAAAAAAAAATGAAGACCTCAAGTTCTAAGAAGTGAATAGATAGACATATGGTGATATAATTCTACTTAGTCCAACTCAGCTAAAAGCATGAATGAATCTAAAAAATATTATGCTGAACTAATGAATTCAGACACAAAAGGATATATACCACATAAACTAATTTATGTGAAATTCTATAATATCAGATCTAATCTATAGTGACAAAAAAAATTATTAGCAGTTGCCTGCACTCAGAAATAGGGGATGAGAATTGACTTCAAAGGGGCACAGATAAATTTTTTTAGAGCTGGAACTGCTCCAAATGTAAGGATATAGATATATCAAAACATTTATTGTCCAATTCATTGTGAATAAATTTTACCTGAAAAAATTAATTGAAAAAGATTTTTTAAAAAGAGAGAGAATGAGTGATTTCAGATTGGAGGTGTTCTTTAACATTGTCCCTCATTTACCCCAACCCTGGATTTTACTGACTCATGCCCAGAGGATCTATGTTTCAATCTAGATTCCACAATTAATTAGCTTTGCGACCTCAGATAAGTCACTCACTTCTCTTAGCTTTCTCCTTATTAAATGAGAGAACTAGACTAAACAATCCCCAAGGTCCATCCACCTCTGAAAAATCCAGAGTGAAAGAACATACAATTGAAACTGTAATAGGGTCATTAAAATGTTCTCTTTATTTTGTATTTGCTTTAATAAATAAATAACATATAATTCTTAAAATGCATTTATGTGACTGAGAATTCAGTGCTGGAAGACTTTTTCCAACACTGAATAATGTTACCTGAAAGGACAGGGGGAAACCACAAAAAAAAAAAAAAAAAAAAATGCAAACATGACTTAGAGTTCCAGTGCCTTAAGCGAGGGAAGCAGATACTACATCCTCTCTTTTGGGTTATTCACCAGGGATCTTAAAGATGAATAAAAAGCCTACTTTTTCTTTCTGGTTTTTAGTCACCAGAACTAATCATTAGCAGATTTAAAAATGTGATAATTAAATTATTCAGTTCTTCTAAGGACATAGAAACTTCTATTGAAAAGCAAAATAAGAGTCCTTGGCCTGAATATTGTGTTTGAAATGTAATCTATAATGTGATTGTATAATCAATTCACCCCTGACTCCCCAACAACCACAACAAAAGCTACTGAAACTGTGCAGTACACTCTCTAGATGGTTCTCTTTTCTATTGTATATCACTAGGACCTGGATTAACTCCAGGTAATGCTCCACTTTTTTTTTTTTTTTTTTTTTTTTTTTGCTAATTTAAGAACTTACACGATTCCAGTATGTGTTTTAAGGAATTGAAACACTTCTAATTAAAATATACTTCAGATGCACCCAAATACTGAATAGTTTTTAAACGTTTCCCTCTCTTTGTTGTACAACTTTATAGTAGGAGACAGTTTTAATTTGTAAAAGAGCCTAACCCACTATCTGGTGGAGTCTGTGTTCAAGAATCGTTTGAATTAGGCCTGAGGCCAAGGGAAGGCAAGTGAGGCACTTACCTTAGGTGCCTTAGTACACGTGAGGTGCCAAATCACATAATCAAGATGAATAATATTTTATGCAATACTCTCTGTATCTGCAGGTTCTGTATCTGTGTACTCAACCATAACACAAATTTTAAAAATACGTATCACAACTATTTACGTAGCATTTACATTGTAATAGGAATTATAAGTAATCTAGAGATAATTAAAAGTATAAGGGAAGATGTGCTTAGGTTATGTGCAAATACTATGCACATTTTACATGAGGGAATTGAGCATCCACAGGTTTTGGTATCACAGGGTTCCTAGAATCTATCCCCCACGGACACTGAGGGATGACTATATTTTAAAAATCAAATTTAATGGAAAAATACCTGAGGTAAATAAAATATCAAAATGTATTCATTCCCACTAAACAAAACTCTGTGGTGAATGAACTGCTTTATATTACCTTATTCTTACAAGTATATTTCAGATAGATCTTTTAAAAACTGGACTAGAAAGGAGAAAATAATTCTGTTTCATCTCCACTAAGAAGAAACAAAGTTTGAATTCCAAACTCAGAAAAACAGATTCCTATATTTTTTGTTAGTATCATATTAAATCATATGGGGGCAGTTCTTACCTGTTGATATGAACGGTAGTTGTGAAAGATGAATAAATCCTCTAGAATTATTTATTTCAAAAGATATTTGAATTGCATTGGCATTTATTTACTGATAGTGTTAAAAATGATATATTCATCCTTTAATTTTTTAGTAATATGCAATCTAATCAGTCCAGACAGACCTCTAATAATGCTTTAGCCCCACTCTTAAGTCTCATTAAGGAAGAAAAAACTGTCAGGGAACTTGTGCATGTGCAAAAACTGTGAGTAAAGTCAAGGGAGGGAAAATATAATACATTCTACCTTCTGAAACCTACAAGTATATTTCTTGTATTCTAAATTAACTAAAACTTGGATGTTTAAATGCTGCTCATTACAATCATACTTCTTCTATATTTCAACATAGATGCTTTCATTATGCACATTACCAGGGAAATATAATACAGTGTAAGAAGCTTCTTTGAAACCCAATTAGATAAGAACTCAGGAACAATTAATGTTATTTTACACCAATAACCAAAGTAAATCAGCCAATGATAATAAATTTGGATATTTCAACTCCTGAACATTAACTATCTCAATTTGCATCTGCCTCTGTGTTAAAAATAATTAATATATATGATTCACTCAGGATATTTTAAATAGTACCTTGGTTCTGAGGCCAATAATTATAAAATAATGCCTAACGCATAAAGTTACTGAGATACTGACATTGTGTGTAAGGCTGAGGGCGTAATATCAAAATAGAGGTAACTTACATGAGCAATATTGTTTTTGTATTTTGTTTGAAAATTTTATTTTTATGTGCAAGCTTGGTAATATTTTAATGTGAGCTTTAAATTGAATGTATCATCTTTATTTTTTATATTACAGCCATATACACAAAGTGACCTGCTGCTAATACAATATGTTTTATGTATGTAACCACCAATAAGCAGTAAAAGTACTGTTTCAGTAAATACACATACATAAGCACATACATTAAGTACAGCCTAGGTGGAGTGTTTATTCACACACTATCACTACATAGTTGTTTAATCTACCCACAGCTATATTCTATCTGGATATAGATACATTTTTAAAAATCACAAGAATAACTGGTGCAGCTTTATAAATTATAAGCTTTTAATAGCTTAGGGGTAAAGTTTTCCTGTTAGGGAGGTTAGTTGGTGAATTTTCCATTTGTCTACAGACACTTGTGTGTAAGCATAGTAGTGGATATCAATTCAAAATCTCCCCTGTCTGGTAGGCATAGATGGACATAGAGGAGGTAAGAGTGAGAGAAAATATCTATATCTGCTCAGCCCAAAAGCTCAGTAAGACCAGGTCACTGCTTGACTCAGGGAGACACCTTGTCTCACATTATTTCATGATTATTCCTCCTACAAAAAAAAAAAAAAAAGAAAAAGAAAAAGAAAAACAGTGAGTAGTACCAGGCTTTCTCCACTATAACTGTCACTGGAATCTGTATTATCTATATTATATTTGATGTCTTCTCTCTAGGTTTTACTATGTTCTTACAGGTAAAACTCCCAAAATCTGGGAGATTTTGTTTTTCTTGAACATTATCTCCTTTACCCTGAGAATAATTTTTGGAATACATTGTCATATGTAACTAAGAGGTAAAGGATTATAAATTTCTCTGAAACTTGTATAATTTCATATTGTATAATTTGACAGTGATTTGAAGTTCAAATTTCTAAAGAAAGCAGCAGAGACCTTACATCATCTGGTGGAACCATGTCAGCTCCATAAGAGCTATGGCTGTCACCAATGCTTCATAAATGTCACCCCTCCAAGATTAGCAGAGACTCACTAAAATAGGCCTCCTTCCTGTGCTTAACAATAAATTTCTACCTTTTTGAATTACCTCAAGAATGACTCTTCAAAAAGAGTATTGTTGACCACCGAACAACATGGGTTTGAACTGCATGGATTCACTTACATGAGGATTTTTGCAGTAAATACAGTTGTTCCTACGTATTCATGGGTTCCACAACCACAATCAAAGGTGGATGGAAAATAGAGTATTTGAGGCATTCAAAACTCACAAATACGAAGGGCCAACTTTTTATATCAGCAGTTCCACAGGTCTGACTGTGGACTTGGATATGCATGGCTTTTGGTAGCCAAGAGTAGTCCTGGAATCAATCCCCTTGGGATAACAAGGTACCAATCAAAATACTTATACACCAAGTGGGGTTTATTCCAGGTATTCAAGGCTAGTTCAGCATTAGAAAATCAATCATGTAATGCATCATATCAATAGATGAAAGAGAAAAATTCATATGATCACATCAGTTGACACAGAAAAAGGATTTGACAAAATAAAACACTATTCAGGATAAAAACCCTCAGCTAACAAAGAATGTTGGGAACTTCCTCAATATAACACCCACCGATAACCTACAATTAACACTATATTTAATGGTAAGAAAATAGACATGTTCTCCCTCAGATCAGGAACAAGGCAACTATGTCCTTGCTCATTAGTCCTATTCAACACTGTAGTTGAAATTCTAGCTAGTGCAATAAAGCAAGAAAAATAAACATAAGTTTATAGATTGGAAAGGAAGAAATAGGACTGTGTCTATTCACAGATGACAGGATTATCTATGGTAAAAATTCCAAAATCAACAATAACCAAAAACTCCTGGAACCAATAACTGAGTATGACTAGGTCTCAGAATATAAATTTCATATATGAAAGGCTGGCAAAGAACAATTGGAACTTGAAAATTTAAAATTTTCAATACTTAGATATAAATCTGATTTTTAAATGCAGATAAGATATACAAAAAAATACAAAACTGGTAGAAAAAAGAACATTAAAATATGGAGAGAGATTCAGTGTTCAAGTATTATTATTTTCATTCTCTTCTATTAAAAAATTTAAAACGTAAGTCTTATTTTACATATAGTTTAAAACTGAAATCTGAGTTCAAATGCTGACTCTGCCATTTTGGTATCTGTGTGATTTTACTTTAGTTATTCAACTCCTGTTTCCTAATTTTCACATCTGTAAATCAGTTAATAGTACCTTGTAGATTTATTTTCTGTATTGAATCAGTTAATATATCAGAAGCACTTAAATGGAACCTGACAAATAGCAAATGCTGTATAAATATTGCTGTTAGCATCATAACCATTACAATGGGAAACTATTCAGGAGTTTTAATCAGGGAAGACCCTGGCTGCTAGGCAGCATATTGTATCTGTTTGGAAAGAGAGTAAGACAAAGTATAAACAAAAGTATGGTTAGGGCTCACCACTTTTAAATGAATCTGCATCACATAAGGTTTGTGACTCAGAAGTAAAGTCTAAGTTTGGTTGTTATAAGCGCAGTAAAATAAAATGAAGTAAAAAAAATTCGTACTTTTACAAATGAAAATCCTGAATCATCTGATGAAGAGACTAATGTTTCAGAAACACAGGGGCACAAAAAATAAGACAAATAGGAATGCTTTATTATTTGATATTTCCAGCAAAAGAACTACAATATGGCAGAAAAACAAAATGTCATTCAACCTTCTTACACATATTTTGCAATTTAATTTTTTTTATTGCATATGGGAAGGTGGAGACAGAAATCTCCATAATGGTTTTTATTGCTTTTGCCACTGAAGGTTTGAATCCAGTCCTAGTTCTGAAGTTATCATGTGGCCCCTGATGAGGAAAAATAAAAGTCCACTACACATTTTCTCATTTAAAGCATATCGCACCCATTGCTGTACATGGACCTTCATGAATCAGAGGGAAGAAAAATATTAGCTGAGAGTTCCAACCGTGGAGTATCCACACATCATTCACTTTTCTCCTTTAATAATTAAAACTCACTATGTAGGCAATTTTGCTCATGACATTCATTTATAAAAATGAGTAAGTAAATGTTACACCCAGCTAACTTAGGAATAGAGTTTGAATTTAGCTATTCCTAAAAACTAAATAAATAAATACATTTTCTGTTTCAACAATGTTTCAAAACGTGACCAACAGCAATTTGCCTATTCTGTCTTTTCTTCAGGCACAAAATGTATAGTGTGGCTGCTTGTATGACTGACATCAAGCCCGTTTTAACCATCCAGTTTATTTTTACACCATCCAATTTAAATTATTTTTATGATCCACAGCCCATTAATGAAGGGGTGCATCACAGCCTGTGACATCTGGCAGTGTAGTAGGTGTCAACAGAATAATCAATTACTCCTGTGGCTAATTCCCTCCATGCCCTCTCCACAGAAAGTAGAGACAAAAGGAAGGTGATATTTAATTCACAGCAGAAAGAAAACCCATTTAATAAGATTAACTGGCATCTCCCTTTCATCCTCTTCCCCTTATCCTCTCAACAATCCCCTGAGCACCCCCAACACACACAACACACATACACACACCGGAAGTGACAGGGTTTGACAATTATGCTGAATACAAGAGCTAATTTTTTGTTGCTGTTGAGACAGAGTTTCACTCTTGTTGCCCAGGCTAGAGTGCAATGGCACCATCTTGGCTCACCGCAACCTCCGCCTCCCGGGTTCAAGTGATTGATTCTGCTGCCTCAGCCTCCTGAGTAGCTGGGATTACAGGCAGGTGCCACCACGCACAGCTAATTTTGTATTTTTAGCAGAAACAAGGTTTCTCCATGTTGGTCAGGCAGGTCTTGAACTCCTGACCTCAGGTGATACACCTGCCTCGGCCTCCCAAAGTGCTGGGATTATAGGCATGAGCCACCATGCCCGTCCTACAGGAGATAATTTTTAAATGAACTGATCAGTTTGACTGAAAAGGACTGTGATCCACAATGCTTCAGTCCTCAGGGAGGAAGGACAGTTTTGACAGATGCAAATGCCACCAATAAGATTAAAGCAAAAACAATGTGGTCCCTTCACCAACTGCTCCATCCTGTTTCTACCTGGACAGTGGAGATGCTGTACAGTCAGCTAATGAGGCACTTTTTGCAGGTAGAATTGTTCAAGTTGCCCTTCTGAAAGGTCAGTGCTAGGTAGCAGTAAGTAGTCCCTGGCTTTCTCCTTTAGTCACATTTAAATTTTACTTGGCTCATAGCATGCAAGTAATAACTCTAGTCTTTATATTTACATAACATCCTTGTAAATAATGAAAATCAGCATGCAATACTCTCAGGTGAACCATGTTTTTAAATAAATGAAAATTGAAAATAGCTTTCATTTCTCACTCAAATGATTGCTGTAGTCTAGTGCCTTATTATATCACCAGCATTATTGGAGCCAGAGGGGTATTATCTAGTGTAAAAATTTCAAGCTCACAATCAAGAAATTTGTGTTCTATTCCTACACCAGGCAGCAAAGACGACAACACTATGGGACATTTACTGAAAGACACTATTCTAAGTACTTCACATGTATTATATAATGTGCACAAAATCCCTGTGAGCTAATTCATTTTATTATTTCCATTTTACATAGGAAGTAACTGGGACACAGAGCAGGTAAACAACCCACCCAAAATCAAGCATTGCTGAGTAGCAGAACTCAGGATTCAATTAGGACACTCTGACTCCATCACTTCCCATACACAGAAGCTGAGGTGACTTTTAAAATATATGTGTAGCGTAAACAACAACCAACCAGAATAGATGCTAGTCTTGGCTCAGGAATAGAGCCCAAGAAAAAACTCGTGCAAAGATATTACCAATTTCTGAAGTAAGGAGAAGAAGCGACAATCCCTGTGTGGGACCAGAGCAGCAGGAAAAGACAGACAGACATTTGGCAGGGTCTGCAGCAACAGCTACCTACTAATCTATACAGAAATTTCTCAGTATTTCAATAAGAAATACAGCCATATTGGTGACAGAAAGTGAATATCAACCCTATGATATGTGCACCCCAAATTAATTTACCAACACAGATTCTAATAAGAACCTAGCAACAAATAGAAGTAACAGTCATATTCAGGCAATTCCTTTTAGTTTCACTGACTGCCTCTTTTTGGCCTCAAGCACATGGGAATGTGTTCATTTGCAACGTCAAAGTTGTTATCATCTTAAGAAGGTGACTGATCATATGTGAAACACAAGATGGTATGTCAGGATCTGGATTCGTTCTAATACCTTTTAAAAAAAAGTATATAGCTGGAGAATATATTACGTGAACCCTATTTAGAAAATTCCAAGATCTTTTAAAAATATCTGAACTTTGATAAAATCACAAAGGAATAAAAGACATGCTCAGGAATGACTCATAGTAGCACAAAAGATATTTAGCTATATAAGAAAGTTTCATGTTTGAAGAATATTCACTTCTTTCCACTGATCAATGGAGAAAAATGTGCATTCATTTGCTGAGAGCAGAATATGCCCCCAAACAGCAAACCAGGTTTTATATAAGTTACTTTTCAAGTTAGCTAAGATTGTGTCAATCATTTAATGGGTTTTAGCTTAGGGATAAATTTTAAGTTGTTATTTTTCTGGTGAAGCCAGCAATAGGAAAATGTATGCTGAGGGAAGGAAAGAAACTGGAAAATTCAGCTAACTTAATAGAAATCTAACATTTGCTATTGCGTTGAATAATTACGTTTTTCAGATCCCTTTGAAGATGAAAGGTTTTGTATTAAACTTTTTTATTACCAGGCTATCATGAAAAAACAAATCCCTACAATGTCTGTGCATTTCTTGTTTTAAAATACGCAAGTGATCTGTTGCCTATCTTTATAACAGTGGTTTCTGTTCCAAAGAGCCTTAATCTGGAAAATATATGACATAAACTTAAACAACTGAGAATATTTAAAAATGAGCTATTCAAAAAAACATGCTATTGATACTGTTAGACGTTATGGTAGTTTGTCCACTTAACAAAGAGAAAGGCAGTGTTATGTTGTGTATAGCTATGGTAACTTAGGCAGATGACTCACTCAAAGCCTTTGTTACACTATTTATGACTCACACTTAGTAATGCTCACCCAATTACCTTTCCTAGTATATCTTCATCTTGTTAAAGTGTATGAGAACTGCTTTGGAGATTCTAATAAGTCCAAATGAGCATTAAAAAGGAGAGAGAGTAGGAGAAGTATCTCTTGAGAAAGGTGAGTCCTTCCTATAAACTCTGGGTTTTATTATGGGCTTGCAAGCAGTACTAGAATCTGGTGTAACACATGATGACCAGATCTACTTTGTATTCAGGGAAGTCAATGAGTTCTCTAAGTGGCATGAAGCTAAGTACACCCACATAGTTTCTGAGTACATCAGTTCTTCGGTGTACATTAAGCCTTTCCAGATTTATCCACAGAGGTTGGCTGTTTGCCAGAATTCAGATTCTGTTCTGTTGTGCAGTGGGCTGAGTATTCCCAGGTGCCAGCAGAGTTTTATGCCTAGTCCTTATTTACAGTTTTTCTTAGGATTGCTTTGAAGTGTGAACAATCAAGTTGCAGCATGCTGTAAAGTTCTTTCCACATGAGCCCTTTATTTCATTTTCTGTTACAGCTCTGAAGCCTTCTCAAAACAGAAGTATTTATCTACAACTATTAAAATGCATTTGGGATGATAAATTCCTTATAAATACTTTTACATAATTTTATTCTCTTTATGAATAAGACAAAAATATAAACAGCCAATTGTATTCTTTCTCTACTACTTCTCCTCAAAAGGAGTAGTATTTAGCAAGGTGTTTGACTATTAATTATTAAAATGTATAAAATATTCTGTGGCTTAATAATACCTACAAGATGGGGCTTGCAAACACCTTGTGTATAATCACAATTGCATATTATTTGGAATTCCTAACAAAGCTTCTAATACTGATATGATAACTAATTTGTAGCACTAAATATCACCTTTTTGGAAAGGAAGTACCTATCATAGCCTGCACACAAACCATGCCTAACATCCTTTTTCCTAACCACTATCATTTTCAGATATTCCAAACTAAATGCAGACTTTTTGTTTCCAAGCTCTATATTACCTTAAGATCAAAAGCTCTGACTTGAATTGTGTGCAAGGAGGCCAAAAAGCAGCCCAGTTCCCCAGTACTCTTTCCAAACACCACTCGGAGGTGACCAAAGGCTCAGCATCTGTGGACAGCCATTTGGAAAGCCTAGTGGGGTGAAACAGATAGCCCCAGCAAAAAAATGGAAATAAGGGGCTCCCCTAGAAGCCGGGTAATGAATAAATTTTTCAAATTTATAAAGAACTTGGCATTTCCATTTAAAAGATGCTTTATGCTAGATACATTTTATCTTTTTTAACCCTGGATTTTGTGCTTGTTTGCCAAAAAATCACAGTCTACGTTGTGAGAATAGTACTCAAAAATAGAAGTGGTCTAGTAAGTGGTGGAGACCAGTGAGTTGCATAACCACATCAAAGGGTTGTACCTCTGTGTTATGCTCTTCCAATTTGCAGCTCTAACAAACTTGATTTATGCTGCCAAGAGGGCCCTGTGTGGATGACTTCTGCTCCTTTCAGAACTTTTAATCTTTATTTTTAAATGTCACAATTGTAAATGATTTTTTCAGAGTTAGCCCCAGATAAATGATTCCTGGGAAGACCGTGGCGATGATCCTGAGCCCACTTGCACTTGTGGTTGATGGCACATTAAGCAATAATGCTGATAACGTGCTGCAATCAGTACCTATAGCATTTTCACCTGACCTCAAAATGAGGTTAATGCAGAAGACAAATAGAAGGGAAGCACAAGCCCCATTTTTTCATCAGGCTGTTACATAAATAACAGATAAACATGCTTCTGTTCAAACCACATCAGAGCGGAAGAAAATGCTGCCAACTTCAAGCCGTCAAAGACTTAAAAATGCTGTTGTCAAATCAATTTTTTACAGCAGACTGACCTGTTTGCAGACCATTTTTAATAGCAGGAGAAGAGTTTAGGACTTGGGCTTGGAGTACGCAAGTGATTTCCAAATGACATTTGAGATGTAAAATTTCAGTCTGCCAGCCTTTCCCTCTCTCGCGCCCCATCCACCCCCACATCCATACACATGCACACACGCCCCATCAACTTCCACTGACATTTCTTCATTACCATGAAAAGGCTCGGGCAGTCTTGGGGGATTTTGCAAAGCATCATTCCTCTTTTATACCCAGGCTCTCACTGATACGTCTACAAATGGTTTTCAAAATTTTATGCCCCAACAGGAGGTAGGGTTTGAGTTTTTAAAGTTGTAGAGATAGTGGCTTCTAAGTTTATCCCTTTGACTTCTCTGGCCATTATTACCCACCCAGTGTGTCCCCATCTCAGGAGCTAAAATGCCAAGTGACCTTTTTGGGTGAATGGTTACAAAAACTCATGGGTACATTTAATAGGAAGAAATGTGGGCTCAATAACATGGTGTGAGAAGATTGTCAGGAGTGTGTTCTTTTTTTTTTTTCTTAACCCAAACACAGCCTCTGTAGATTTTTTTGAATGTTCAAGTTACACCTTCCTCTTCAAATGATAAAAGAATTCAGTGTGAAATTTGCTTTCATAAACTTTTGTGAAAGGTTCTGTTGTTCTCATATAATACTTCAGGAGTATATATAGAGAACACATTCAGCTGTCTCCCTTGATGCCTTAATGATCGAATCAGAGGAAAGGGCTGTATGGGTTTCATTCTTATTTCTTACTCAATTCTCTCCTCTGTACCATATGAACTTGGATTATATGGACATCACCTTCTTCACTAAAAACAAAAGCATGGAGTTATTTTTATTATAAAATTTAGTACCATGGCAGCCAGCGAAAGTGTAGCCCACAGAAATTTGCCATTAGAAAATCAGGAATCTTATAAAATGAGAACACTATACTGAGGAGTTCAAGTGGCAAATAGGGATGGTGTTTTTTCAGTTCAATATCCAAATCTATTAGGATGTGGGATAAGCACTTTGCTGAAAATATTTTTAAATACTTTCAAGATATGACAGGCCAGGTCAGAATCATATGACATATAAAGAAAACCCTAGGTTAGCCTAAAGCTGCCTCCTTTCATATTTTAAGTTCAGCCTAAAAGTTTCTCCATATGTAGTGAACTGATACCTAACTGGATATGTAAACCAACTAACCAATTCTTGTGTCAATCTCTGAATTTTGGCCAATTAAAGGTGACCAACTGTTCAAACCATGTTCAAATAAGGCAAATACTGAGCTGTAACCAATCCACTGTTTCTGTACCTCAGTTCCATTTTCTGTGCATCGATTTCCTATTTCTGTCCATAAATCTTTAACCCTGTGGCTGCACTGGAGTCTCTCTGAGCCTACTCTGGCTCGGGAGGCTGTCCGATTTGTGAATCATTTTTGCTCAATTAAACTCTGTTCAATTTAAGGTTTTCCTTTTAACATCATATCGTGACAATATCAGCATTTCCATTAAAAGACCTTTTTCCCCTTGTAGGATGTATTAATGTCTAGTAAAAAATGGAGGTATACGAAAGTTAGCACATAGTCTTGCAACTATATTTATTGCTGAAAAGTTATCTTGGCTGTTTTTAAATGATAGTATTTCAACCATACAAAAAGTTTTTTTTTTTCTATTTTATTTTTTATTTCTGGCCTCATATGACTCAAGAACAGCTTCATTTTCAACCATTAGCCCATGATGTTGGCTGCTGCGTTTAGGCAATTTGGGGATAAAAATAAAATGACCAAGTTATTTTGTTTGGAAAGGCAGCTTCTGCACATTTGCTGTATTTTTTTTTCAATAAATATTTCATAACTCTTTTTAAAACATGGCCTTATCCTTTAGCACATATGGGAGGCAGCTAAATCTAAATCAAGTAGATGTTCTAGAGCTCAGATTCCATCACTCAGGACCCAAATCTACTTTTCTGAACTAGCTCAATACAGAGATAGGCATGATAATCCCCTTAATATCAGAAATTACTAATAGACATTTTACATTTTAAAACATTAAATTATTGTGTATTCTATATATCATGCTTCAGGGAAGGGCTGAAATGCCTCTGTTTTGCTGGCTGGGATATGTCTGTCAGTTTCCATTCCACTAAGCCATACTTCCAAATTATTGGGCCAGTCCATCCACCTGGCAGTAAAACACGTCATTCTTGTCTTTCTAGATTGAGCCAACCTAGGAAGATAGGGGCCATGTACGAAAGAATTTTTTAAAAAAGAAAAAAAAGTGTGTGTTTGTGTGTGTGCGCGCGCATATATAAAAAGAGAGAGATAAAGCAAATATAGTAAAATGTTAAATTTTAGTGTTTCTGACTAAAGAGTACACAGTGATTATTTGCACTATTCTTGCAATATTTCTGTAAACTTGAAATTATTCCAAAATAAACATTAAAAATATAAAAAAAATAAAAATAAAGAATGAGAATCAAAGCTCCAATGATAATAAAATATGCTTTCTGAAAGTATCAAATAAAAATTGCAACAGCCAGAATTAAACAAAGAAAGAAGGCTTTACTCAAGATTGTTGCAATAGGGGTCAAGAATATTGCAACTGAAGAGACTAAACTCAACTCCATTGAAACAAGATGGGAAGGTTTTTAAGCATTGAAGCCAGGTCTTAGGAAAGTACCTTGGGGGAATTGAGGGGAGGTTTGTCAATGTGATTAGGCCATTTGAGTTTGCTAACTGGCAATTATCACTTAGGAAAGTTAGCTTCCTGCTCTCTTACAGAGAATGGGGGTAGGGACCTTATCTTTCCTGATGATTCCATTTCAAAGGGATGGCTCCCAGGTCTTTGAGAAAGAAGTTCCTAGGTAGTAAAACTGGCAAGAGGCTGAGAGAAGATTTACATCTCAAAGGGACAGAGAAGGAATTTGCAACTACAAGCTTTCTAAAGTAAATACTCTAAGAAAAGGGTGATCAGGGGCTTATAGGCAGGAAGAAATTTGTCTGAAGTGTAGTCAAGCTGGGGGGAATGTTAAGGCCTTCTTGGGCTTAACAGAAGTCAAATGTATTTGCCTATTTTGCAAAGATGATAATAAGTTTGTCAAAAGCCATACTAATCTTAAGGGAAGAAAATCAAAGATTCAGTAGCCAATCTTAAAAGATTTTCAAGTTTCTATCCATTTGTATTACTATGTCCCTCAAACCCACAAATTCCCTTCCTTTCTCTAGCGGGCTTAGATGTAGAGGAGAAAGGCGAACACAAGGAGTACTTTGAGTTTCTGCTATAACACTTGTTTATTTCAAATGGCAATTTCTGCTTCTGTCTCTGGCAATCCCACCCTGTATGATGCTGACCTCACCTGTGCTAACACACAGGCGATTATAGCTTTCTTTATCATTCTTCAGCAAAGACAATCAAGTGATTTGGTTTATATCCTCTCCCCAGGGACCTGACACAAAGACACTCCGCAGAGCCTGAGCCAAGAAAATATTTGGGAGTCAGCACACTTAAAACTGTACATCTCTCAAGAGACACTTCGAACTAATATCCCTGAAAATCCATCAGCAGCCTTCCACTCTATCACCTCTAAATCTGAGGTCTCTGTTCCCTTTTTTTAATGCACTATCCAACTGCTAACAATTTTACTCGATCTATTAGCTCTACCAACACCTCTATTAAAAAGCATCAAGTACCTTCAGCGACCTCACAACTACAGAGTTTTTGTTTTGATATTGTCACCCTTAGCCTTTGGACAGAATTCACCACCTGTTTAGCAACCAGCTCTTCTTTGAGGCTTTTTCTCCCCCTTGGAGCCTATGATAATGTGCTTTTCTGGTTCTCTTCCTGCTTCCCTATTTTTTTCTTTTTGATGTCTGTCATGGACCCTACTTTCTAGATTTATGCCCTAAAGGTAGGAATACTCCAAGGATCTGTCTTCACCTTCTTCTGGTCTTGATCTACACCTTGTTGTTGGGTTAGTTCGTCCACTTCCGTAGTTTCAACTACAACCTTTCTGCTGATGACTGTAACTACCATTTTCATGCTGATGATTGAAACTACCACTTTTATGGTGTTGCAAGTCAAACTGTCTTCAGTTTCTGTCTTTCTCCCTCAGCTCTAAACACTCTGGCTGTCTCTTAGACAAAGAGAACCTAAAATTCTGCTAACACTTCAAACTGAACATATACAAAACCCAATTAGACCATTTTCACCCCTCCACACCTGCCTCTCACCTCATATTCTCCAGTCTACATGTAACATTCTATTCAAGTTTCTCTGATAGGGCTGCAGCTGTCTTTCTTACTTTCGCTCTGGGTGAACTGCTCCAGCCCTGCCAGATGATCGCCCACACTCCAATGGTACTGTGCTCTTTCCTTTCACACTCTTGATTTTTGTTCCATGCTGAGCACTTACACCCAGGGGTTGAAATGCCACATTATATTCCTGGTCCAGGGATGTAAGCTGCTTCCCAATTTCTCTGATTATAATTAATATCTATTCAGCACAACATTGCTTCTATCCTTTATAACACAACATTTTTTTTTTTATGTACATGGCTATCTCTTTCACCAAATGAAAAATTTCTTGATAGCAGAGTCTACATCCTACTCTTGTTTTTATCCTTACAATTGTCTTTCATAGAGTGGGTCTTCATGGCATGTGTGTTAAATGAAATAGAGCATTTTCCATAGGCAATTTGAATCTGTTCTGAATCCCTCATGAAGGTCTAAATAAATAGGCTGTAGATACTAGAGAGGTGAAAATTAAACAGATCCACCAGATCTGTTGATTGGGTGGGGTTTGGGGACTGACAACTGTGTATCAGTACATTTTCTGATATTTTGAACTGCTCTTATACTGCTGACAATAGCAACTTAGTATTTTGTTTCACGTCATAAACCTCTAAGAGAGAGGAGGTGAGAAAAGCACTCTGCAATCTCTCCTGGTCAAAGGAAAATGCCCAGCTATCCTAAGATTAGTTTTCAAAGCCCATTTAAAAGATGTAGCCAATGTAACCAAAATGTATTCATAAATGCTTTACCCAGTTGGCTCTGAGTAGATACAACTCATGGGAAGGGCTGCCCTCTCTTTTCACGTGGAAATATGTGGCAGAGAAGAAAATTAGCAAAGTAATGTCACAGAAGTATCTCCTTTCAAATATGAGCAAACATGACCAATGTTCAAGGTAGTTTTGGAAGGCTTATTCCAGCCTGGCTGGATCACACAGGAGTGACATCATCACCCACTGGAAAACAGGGGACGAATTACCATGGAATATCATAATCTGAAGTGGCTCACAAAAGCTCTGCCATTGCCAGTGCAGGAAACTTGTCTCAAATATAGCACACTTTAGGAGCCACAGATTTTCCTTCCTTTTGGGAAAAATGTAGATATAAGTACTGGTTAATCTTAGAAGCTGATAATTATAATTCTTGCCCAAGTAAAAGTGCAGTACTAAACCAAATAATACTCTTCCTAAAGAAACAGGATGTAGTTAATAATAGCTTCTTTTTATTGAACACCCACCATGGGCCAGATGCTTTATCTACATTTGTGTTTATTTTTACAATAGCCCAGCAAAGTAAGTATAATTATCTCCATTTTAGTTTTGTGGGAACTGAGGCTTACAGAGCAAAATAATGGGTAGACAATAAATTTGAACTTGAACTCAGGTTTTCCTGACTCCAGATTTTATGCCTGTTCAAATCTATTTTGCTGTCATAATAGAAATGCATCAAGGTACTGAGGGATTATTTTCAAGATAAGATGTGAACCCGCTGCTGTCACTTAAAGCTCTCCAGTTCTTATAGATGTAAAATGGAGATACATCCAAAAAAGGTTTAGAAAAAATAATGCACTGGAAAGTATCAAAGATAGGACAACTGCATTGTTCTTCTTGGACTTTGTAAGATACCAATGCTGGTTAGGATGAACTCAGGACAAGTCCAGCCTATGAGAGCCAGAAACAATGATCGAGTTATCTACTTAACATTGTTTCTCCTCTCTGAAAACCTGGAGATGTCAATGCTATAGTAAGCCTGCCTAGGCCTATCCTATTTCTAATTGACACTGACAGAGGTAATAAATTTTAACCTTTTCTGTGTATCTCAGGCAGCCCCTGGCCCCTTGAAAGCAACATGTGATTGACTTTTGGAATGCTATGCAAAGAAAGGTCTGAAAAGAATACGCTGCTTCCTTAACCAGTCCCCTTATCCTTCAAGAGTTTGTAAAACTACTAGGTTACAGTTTGTCTAATGTGTGGCCACCAGGTGTGACAAGTATTTTTTCATAGCCCCTCCTTCCTGGGTGACCATTTTTTCCTTATGACTCCCTCTCTGCATGAGAGATCATCCCTGTGGCTCTTGCCATCCTTTCCCTTGACTTGTCCTTCTTTCAAGATCTCCTGTGATCATCTATAATGCTCTGATTAATGATCCACATTCTCACCTGGAAATTAAAACTTGACAACTTTTAGAATTATTTTTGGTAGATAAACTAACTTGACTTACCACAGATCAGACACCCCACATATTGAAATTAGCTTATTCTGGATTTGAGTTTGCCCAACTTCACATATACTTATGACACTGGAAGGTCAAAAATTGATCTCTCCTATTCAAGTCCTATAAAAAATAATTGTCTACCACCTATGTTAATTTCAAGTTTTTTTGGCCCAGGCTCTTTCTCTGTCTTCATCCCTCATATACTATAGCACAGTTTCCTTGGGATATAAATTAATATATTTTATATATATTTAATGATTTTCATTTATCAAAAATTATTTTCTGGTATGTTTTAATCACTACCAGCATTCATTTTATTTTTCAGTTTTTATAAACCCATGCAAAAATTCTTTAAAAAGAACTTAGATTTTACAACCTCTGAAATAATTCATTATCAATTGGACAAGAATTTGAAAACAAGTGAATTAGGATCTGTATTCTAAATTTCTCAAACTTTTTTTTTTTGGTTTGGCTAATTAAAAATTTCATAAAAGCTATATGATAACTTGTGACTTGGATTAAAATGATTAATCAGTCCCCTAGTATTGCAGGAATTACAAATTTTTGTTTGGAAAAGCATAAAACATTCTTAGAAAAGAAAAAGCATGGAATACAAGGAAAACAATGATCAAAATGTTTGCATGGATTAATAATGCTTTTAAATTAGGAAGACAGGACAGGGTGGGGAGAGTTTCCAACATCGTTTCACTGAATTAAAACTAAAATATTTATAGTTATAGAAGCAGTGACATCAGTTTATCTGGATTTCTAACTAAATTTCAGAAAGCGCCAAAAAGGCAAATAGGTGTCCAGTAGTGAAGAGTTCCTTAAATCAGTTCTTAGATCAGATGCACTGGATCACCATCCAAATTTGTTAAAACTTGCGAGAGCTCACAGTTTATAAAGTGTTTTTCACAGTGCCTACAGAACATGAGGCAACAATAAATCGTGTTCCCATCTCTCTTATCCTTCATACTTCCTGCTGTGCATGAGTGTGTGTGTGTGTGTGTGTGTGTCTGTGTGTGTCAGGGGAGTGGGCATTTCTCGCTACCCCAGTATGTGGAGAGCCTTTCTTTAGTTTCTTGCTTTTGTTTTGTTTAGTTTGCCCTAGAAATTAAGTTTCCACATTAATATTGTACAGTTTCCACTGGCAATAAAACTCTCCTTCAAGGAATAAGCATCCTTTGGGAGTGTGGAAGCTACAGAACATAGATCAACAATCATGCACACACAAAACACCCTCAGAAATGATGTAACATTAAGGAAATATTGTAAATAGAAAGATATGACTTCATTAAACAATCCTGGAAGTACTCATTTTTCAGGAATTTAGCTCTCCATAATTCTTTTATTTCTTTCACAAATTGGATAATTAATGTGAGTTAGTCAAAATCCTCTATGGTTACAATCTCTGTGATTCTTTAATATTATAACTCTATGGGCTCATTTCTCATTTTCCTCCATACCTCATTTAAGGCTTGAAGTCAGTGGGAATTACCTCAGGCAAGATGAATTAGAGACTATCTGCCTAATCACTTAAGGCAGACTGTCAATTTTTAGAAATTATTAAATACATCTATACCGTCATATGAAAATGTGAGTTTTCATGAAAACCCACATTCTTATATTTCTAATACAGATAAGAAAATTCTTTTTAAAAACTTAAAGCCCCATAGGATCATAGAATTTTGAAACTAAGAGTTTTACAAATTATTTATTTATTACTCATTTATACAAAAAAAATGTCATGGGAACTTTATGGGCCAAAAACATAACCTCTTTGTCAAGTTTTTTAAACTTTCCAGGCCTCAGTTTCTCGGTTGGTTGGATGAGAAAGGTGAAAAGGAGACATCTCATGCAACTCCAAGCTGTAATAATCCACAGTTCTGGGCTGGTAACTTGTCAAAAGTAACCTAGCTAATTAGTGGCACAGCCAAGGCTACACTCCAGAAGCTAGAATTTCCTGGTTACTCCTCTCCTGTCCTTTGCACTGTAATACACTAAGCTTCTAAGTTAAAAATAATAATAATTTTTTAATTCTAAAAATGCTGTCCTATGTCTATAAAAGGTCATGTCCAGCTCTGTAACTTAGCTTGAATAGTTACATATGAGCTCTAATAATTAAATGGCAAACATTGCATATTATGTCTAAAAATTAAAAAGCTAAACTAATACTAGGTTAAGCTATGTACAATTCATATTTTCTTTCCTTATTTGTTTTACAAATGGCATTTGGATATCACTTATAAATCCCAACCCTTCAAGTACAAATCTAGTAGAGTTTGAGGCTAATAAACATCTCAGGGTGCTTCTGGGCTCAGGTCAGGGAGCACTTTGCAGGCCAGCATATTGAAGCCTTCCTTTATATTGTTACCAAATTGAAAGCTTGCTGGTGAACATGAGACACAACCCTTGAAAGAGGAAACTGTCTTCAATGCAGCTTGAGCCATATGCCATCCAGTTGTCTTACGGGCAGTAGTGGGTCCCCTTTTTTCCAAGTGTGTAGAGAAGAGCATCGTGTCTTTTGTGGCACCAGCTTGCCAGGCCCAGAGCATTCTCCTTCAAGTGCCTCATTCAGTCTCCAAGTTGGCTGAATAAGGCATTTTACTGATGTTAACAGAGGGACAGACACATATGGAGATAGTCAGCTGTCCAATCACTGCATTCTAAGAATAATTCTATCAGTGTCATCCTATTCAATACAAATACCTCTCAAACTCATGATAGACTTACATATATGGTAGTGTAGCATAGTGGTTAGGGTTTAGCCTCTGGGGGTGGACCACCTCCACTTAAATCCTGAATCTGCCACTAGTTGAGTGTCCTTGGAAGCAAATTGCATGACCTTCTGGGAAATCCATTTCTGCATATGCAAAATTGTGATACTAGAATCCACCTCACAGGGCTGTTGTAAAGATTAAAGGATTTAGTTTTTGTAGGCTGTTTAGAACAGGTTTTGTTAGTTTTTATCATTAATGTTTTCTATACTGAATATTTTTCTATTGTTCCAGTTACCAGTGCTGTCATCCTCACACACTCTCACATCTAAAACTTAACATGTCTTCGCAGTTCCACCTCAACAATATCTTGTTAATGCAGCCCTTTCTTTATACTCCAGCTGTCTTGTATAGTTCTTACTGTCTGTATTACTCTGGTGGAATTTATTGTATACTATACTCCTTTGTATTGCTCACTGCTCATTCTTTTCTTTCATGTTTTCATTTTTGGGTTTCCCCTTGAGATCTTTTCTTACTCTTCTTTGTATTCTTTTCTGCACTTTAGTATTGATAACGTGTGGTACATAATAATATGTAATCAATATTTATTAACCAGAGTTCTGTTTCTTTTATTTATTCAAAATTCAAAATAGGTACATTATTAGTACCTACTACATAATAGACATCAGGTAAAGTAACTGCAATACACCATGAAAAAAACTACAATAAAATCATGAGGAATTATATTGGCAGAAAGGAAGCAGCAATAACTCTGCTTGCAAGAGCCAGAAAAAGCATTGCAAGGTATATTCTTCAATGGGATATTGAAGGATAACTAGGAGGTTTCCAGATTTATGGAGAGTAGTAGGATAAACAAAGAGAAAGAAATATGCTTATTGGCTTAGAGCTGTGAACTAGTATGGGGGAACTTAGAGGAATCACTAGGCAATGGAAGAAATGATGCTGGATAAGTAATGATAATAAGTTAATCTTAATTGAGCACTTCCTAAGTTTTCAAGCACTCTGTGCGCATTATTTCTGATGCTCACAGTGGCCCTAAATAATACACTAACCCAGTTTTACAGATGAACGAAGTGAAGCTCAGAAGAGTAATAGGTTTGATAATAAGCATGGGTAGAACTGGAATTCCAGCCCATTGGTCTCCATTACTGCACTGATTCTGTTGTCGAGCCCACTAATGTGTCATGAGCATGCAGATGTATGTATTTCACCTTGTAACAGAGAGAGAGAAAGAGAGAGAAAGAGATCTCAATGGAGAGCAAGGTCCCAGAATAATCTCAGTATGCTGGTAACAATTATAAAAAAGAACAAAATTGTCCTATGCTTCAGATAGGCAAATTAACTTTAGATTCTAGATTTGATACAAATGATTGTTTAGTGCTTATAATATTCTAGCTACTTTCCTAGGATCCTTTCTTTCTATCAGTGACAAAAAGTCACACATAGTCCTTACTTCAAATAACTTCAAGTCTTCTACAATAGATTCCTAGATAAATAATGAGGGAGACCTGTATTCTAATTTTATTCTGCTACCCACTTTGAATCAGCCAAAGGTTGACTTAAATATTATTGTGCCTACTTTTTTCATAAACGCATAAGGAATTGTAACCTGTATTGTAAAGATGAATGATTATTTCATTTTTTTACAAAGAAAAAAATGACAGAAACTGATGGATATGCTTCAAAAGTACTATAACAAGCTTATCAAGCTAGAAGTCTTTTTTTTTTCAAGAATCCTAGTCATTCTAACTACAGAAAAAATTCTAGATTATAGCATTTAAAATCTTCAATAAATTGATAATAATCAGCACAGAGTAGCTTCTCTGTGTTATGCTAAGGATAATCTGACTCAACCAGACAACAACAAATTCTGCTTAAATTAGAATCTGCAAAGACATAGAACAGGTTTTGCTTGTTTCCAGAACTCTAGCTTGAGTATAAGTTTTGGAGATATATGTCTGTGTTTATGAGTCTTTGAGTTATTCACTCATTCAACAAGATTTAAGGTGCCATACACTTCCAGATATCATCGACTGCTAGTAAATGCTAATTAACAAGCAAGTAAACTGGAAAAATATCAAATGGAATACCTTAGTGAGTGATATTACAGAGAAAAAAATGGAATATTTGCTTAGTAATTTAAGTAAATGGATATTATTTTCCAATATAAATTGGTAGTATATTCACTTAATATTTTTAAGGAAAAAAAAACAGAAAAATACTTAGCATTTTACTACCACATTCAGAAAAATTGCAAGATTAGCTTGAAACTTTTAAAATCTCTAACCATTGAGTAATTTGAGTTTGACATATTTAATCACTGGACTATATATTAGAATGTATACTTCACATATTGTTTTAAGTAACCTGGGCTAAGATGAGCTTCTCTAGACTTTTTAGGTCTTCAAACACATTCTAGTCACCAATATTAAATCTTCATACTAAAATATCAAAAATAAATGTGATATTTTTTAAATCTCCAAAAAGGCTGTCTTGGATCTAGGTCAGGCAGTGAATACCCTGATACATGTGAACATACAGTAGTAATCCCTTTCTCTGATTATAGCTAGACTCACTCTTTTTTACTTTTGGGTCACAGTTATATCTTACATAATCCAGCAGAGGGTGCTTCCTTTTTAGGGTTGGATTAGAATTAAATATGATAGGCAAAAAGTTAAAATCTTTTCATATTTTATTTCCAGTGATTGATTAAATCAAATCCCCTTGTAGTTTAATATATTTTCAGAAGTTTCCTAAGGATAGTTATCTTCATGCAGCATCACATGTTTTAACCAGCAATTACATAACAACAGTGTATGTGCACCTTTGACATGTTTACTGTCCTATTTTCCTTCTCGATTAGAAGTTATGATCCCTACTCAAAAGTTCCAGGTATATTCAACATAGGGACACTTTTGTTTAATAGTACTCCTTCCACTCTGGGAATATATAAGAAGTGTTGCTGCCATTTACAAAAACTATGTGTGTAAGTTGTGTGTCTGCACGTGTGTTTAGGAAGAAAAAAAGGAGCTTTCTTTGAGAGAATTCTCCAAAACAAAAGCATAGTTTCAGAGCATTCACAACATCATTGGCCATGCTAAGAGTAGATGAAAATGTGTAACCTCTTCTCAAGAGCTAAATGGCCAGGTTTCAAGGAATAGTTCATTTTCTTAAGTGCGTGGCCCTGAATTTCCCTGCTGCATAAGAGTAGTTCCCAAAATTGTCATCTCAGGAGGATCCTAGTATTTTTTTTTTTAATTCTTTTTCAGCAAGTCACCTAGTTCTGAAGTAGCTGGCCTTGCACAGAAGGTTCTGCTAAGGAATGCGAGGTACTCAAAATGGCTTTGAATCACACTTCTCAGAAGAGACAACCACAGGCATTACAAAGGAGAAAGCTGGAGTAGTCTCAGCTATCAAGTTAGCTTCAAGAGATTTTTCCCTCCCACCACTTTATGTATGATAGTGCAGTCAAATTTAATAAATGGAGATTATATTTCCCTGAGTATCTTGCAAGCAGACTCAAAAGCAGATTTTGCTTTTGAATCCCCTTCCATCTCAAATTATTACTGTTAAAAGTTGTACACCCGTATGGAAGACAGGCATTTCTGGAAATATAAAATAGTAGGAAATCTGTACCTTTGAGTGCTGAGCTAGCCCACACTAGAAGCAAAATACAAAGCTAAGAAAATGAGCTGGTTTTGGTGAGCAAATGTTTTATATCTGCACACAAGAAAACTGAGGACAGCTCTAACTTTAAATCCCATTAGAAAATGCTGTGATTAACTGCAGGACCCCACTGATTTTTCAGGTAATAGATGAACATGCCACAGTGAAATATTTCCCCTTCTTTATTTACAAACAAAAGAGGATTTTTATGTGGACAGAAATCAAAACATTACTGAAGCACTGGTTGCCTAAGCTTAAATTCTTTCACATTAACACAGATGCTTTATTATGTAATGTCAACATCTTCCATATTTTTGAATGGTTTTGAATGGTATAATCTGTAATATTTTGTGATTTCCCTTAAAATGGGTTGGTTTCTTCAGAAAGAATTCTGGACCTACAACATAATGAAGTAATTAACTAGAGAACAAAAGGTTTTTCTTTTGTTTCAGACAAAACTTGCTTCTAAGACACAAGCTACACATGCATTATTTTTAGGACCATCAGCCTTGCCCTGGATGATGATTTTGTTGTCAGAAATGTTTTTATTATTTTCTGCAATACCAAAAAGACCTGACAAAACATTAATAGGACGATTGAGATAAAATGTGCTATATGTTGTTATGTTGCTTTTATAAATATTTTGGATTTGCCAATGTGATAGACTTTGATAAATCATACTATTTCTACAACTTAAAATCATTAACATCTATTTTGACTGATATCTATGTTAGGTAAGAACTACAAATTATATTGTAGACAAATGACTTAGAAAATCATATGCAAACAATTCAAAATATACTTAAAATGCATTTTAAAAGTCCTTAACTGAAATAAAAATAAAAGTGCATTTTTTAAGAGTGTTGCCCCCACAATCCTTGGCTCACAGAATTTTATATATATATATACATATATATATATATATACACACACACACATACACACACACACAAATATGTGTTTATATATATACACAAATATGCATATATACACACACACACACACATATATATATATGTATGTATTTTAGATGGAGTCTAGCTCTGTCACCCAGGCTGGAGAGCAGTGGCACGATCTCAGCTCACCGCAGCCTCTGCCTCCTGGGTTCAAGTGATTCTCCTGCCTCAGCCTCCCGAGTAGCTGGAATTACAGGTGCTGGCCACCACAGCCAGCTAATTATTGAATTTTTAGTAGAGACGGGATTTCACTTGGCCAGGCTGGTCGTGAACTCCTGACCTCGTGATCCACCCACCTCGGCCTCCCAAAGTGCTGGCATTACAAGCATGAGCCACTGCACCCGGCCACAGAATTATATTAAACTTCACTATCACATTTTTCACTTCACAGCACATGCTATTCCCAAGTGTGAAACCCTTTATTATATAAGATGTGCTGCAAGAAGTGAGAGGAGTAAAAAAGGTAAAGAACCCAAGGAAAAGTTCCAAAAATTACAAACTGTCAGCCTGCAAGAAGAGTTTGCCTCATTGACCTATTTAATTAGCTTTTTCATGTTGACTAACATACTGCAATTTGGGAATTGGTTGTTGTGATGATATATGGCCCCCAAATATGTCTATATCCTAATTGCCAACACCTGCAAATGTTGCCTTATATGGCAATAGGGATTTTGCAGATATGATTAAGGATTTTGAGATGGGAAGATCATCCTGGATTATCACGGTGGATCTGATGTAATCAGAACAGTCTTTATGAGAGATGAGATGCTGGAGGAGTCAGAGTCAGACAGAAAGAGATGTGAAAACAGAGGCAGAGGGATGGAGAAAACTTTGAAGAAGTTACCCTGCTGGCTTTGAATATACAAGAAGGGAGCCATGATCCAAAGGATGTAGGTAGCCTTTGGAATATGGCAAGGACAAGCAAATGGGTTCTTCCCTGGATCCTCTGGAAGGAGTAATCCAGCATACCCATTTTAGACTTCTGACCTCTAGAACTGTTAAGAGAATACATTTGTGTTGTTATCAGTTGTTAAATGTGTGGATTTTTTTATAGCAGCAATAGCAAACTAATACAGTTGCCTATAATTTATCAAACTTAGAAGATTTCACATACAGATTCAGAATTATTTGTTTTTCCTTCTGTTGAGAACTGGAAAATCTAGTGAGGGCTGAGTGTCACCAACTCCTCCTGCCAATGACTGGTTAAAGCCATTCTCTTCAGAGGTTATGTCTTCTCTAGTCTACCAAGGCTATCAGACTCTGTTTTTAATCTGAAACCTCTGGTGGACATTTGAATTTGTGATTCCTGCTATGCATGGTCTTATATTTTGCATTTTACTTAACAGTCATCTCATATTTAGCTTTTTAAAGAATTATATCTAATTACCCACTTTTTACAAATGGCATTCTATTAAACTATTTTTATTAGGCTATTCTCACATTGCTATAAAGAAATACCTGAGACTGGGTAATTTATAAAGAAAACAGGTTTAATTGGCTCACACTTCTGCAGGCTATACAGCAAGCATGGTGTTGGCCTCTTCTTGGCTCCTGGGGAGGCCTCAGGAAACTTACAATCATGGTAGAAGGCAAAAGGGGGAGCAGACACATTACATGAACAGAGCAAGAGTGAGAGAGGGAGCCAGGAGGTGCCATGCACTTTTCAACAACTAGATCTCATGAGAACAGCACCAAGGGGATGATGCTAAACCATTCAAGAGAGATATAACCTCATGATCCAACTACCTGCCTCCAACATTGGGGATTACAATTCAACATGAGATTTGGGCCACCACACATATCCAAACTATGTCACTATTGATCCTGAGATTAAGTAAATGAGAATATCATTTACTTAATCATTTTCCACCATCCACCTCTGTTTGTCTTTAAACTTTTTGAAGATTTTCTACTCTTGGTGAGCCATAATTACATTATTTGTAGCATAAGTACCGTATTGAATAAGCGGGATTCAGGAGTATCTGGATGCAATCAGTGTGTTCTTTTTCACTGCTAGCTACCTCATCTGCTATTCTTTCATGAAATCTCAGGCACACTGGGCACTCCTACATACTAACGTAGTTTCATATCCTAGATATTAAAAAGCCCAATGCAGGTTAATATTAAGATTTCCCTTTGCCCCTCAACTTTGGTTGGCTTTAAGCTGCAGTGAAGAAAAGCAGTATATGTGAGAAACAGGGTCAACTGTCCCTCCAGAGGCACTGAGTGAAGTCATTTCTTTCTTTTTCCAGCTTCTAGAGCTGCATGCATTGCATTCATCAGCTCATGGTCCCTTCCTGAACCCCCTTCTAAGCCAGCAGCTTAGCACAGCTTCAATCCTAACACTGACGTCTTCTTTAGCCGTATCTCTCTCTGCTTCCCTCTTGTAGGGACACTGTGATAACATTATTTGGCCCACCTGGATAATCTCAGCTACTTTCATCTCAAGATCCTTAACTTGATCACATCTGCAAAATCCTTGCCATATAAAGTGGCATTCATAGGTACCAGGAATTAGGACATGGACATCCTTCAGGGCTACAATTCAGCAAACTGCATTCAGCCTACAGAATTGAAGCCACAACAACAAAAAGATTTTAGGCTAATTGGAATTCTAACTACCAAATTTTATGGTCCTCATCCTACTACTATTCTCTGTTGCATTTAAGATGGTTAACCACTTATTCCTTCTTTAAACATTTTCTTTCATTGGATTTCGGATGCTTCTTTCCCATGGCTGTCTTTCTTTTCTTCCTCCTCTGATAGATTCCATTCTTTCACCCGACTTTTGACTCTGCATTTATCCCCACCCCATTCTCCCATTGTGCATTTATCTATACCCATGTCTCCCACTGTCATAATTCCTAATGAATCCCAAATCTATATTTCAAGCTCCAGTCTCTTTTTCACCTGTATTTGCAACCACATTGTGGGCATTGTCCTCTGAAACTGATTGTTTCCAAAAACACACCCATTATCTTGTCTGGTAAACTTGTCAGTCTTCTCATATTTTTTTGTTTTCCTTCATTTTATTCCCTTTGGCACTATCATTGTTTAGGGAGTTAATTTTCTTTTACACCGGAGCTGCTGTAGCAGCCCTTAATTGGTAGCCCCATCCCAGTCTTTTCTCACTCAAATCCATTTTTCACATCATGGCTAGATTAACATTTCTTTTTTTGGAGTGCAGTGGCACTATCTTGGCTCACTGAAACCTCCACCTCCCAAGTTCAACCAGTTATCCTGCCTCAGCCTCCCGTGTAGCTGGGATCACAGGTGTGCGCCACCACCCCCACTAATTTATGTATTTTTAGTAGAGATAGGGTTTCGCCATGTTGGCCAGGCTGGTTTTGAACTCCTAACTTCAAGCGATCCATCTGCCTCAGCCTTCCAAAGTGCTAGGATGACAGGCGTGAGCTAGATTAACATAACATCTGACCTAGATTAACATTTCTACAACTTGAAAGTAGTCATATAATTCCATATGCAAAAGAACAAAAAACAAAAACAAAAACAAAAAAAACTTAGAGGCTGGGCACGGTGGTGGCTCATGCCTGTAATCCCAGTACTTTGGGAGGCCGAGGCAAGCGGATCACCTGAGGTCAGGAGTTCAAGACCAGCCTGACCAACATAGAGAAACCCCATCTCTACTAAAAATACAAAACTAGCCAGGCATGGAGGCCTGCGCCTGTAATCCCAGCTACTCCCAAGGCTGAGGCAGAATTGCTTGAACCCGGGAGGTGGAGGTTGCAGTGAGCCAAGATGGCTCCTATAATCAACATTAGTTGATTATAGTGCATGGCTCCTATAATCAACATTGAGAATATGCATCTATGTAACAAATACCTGAGTTTGACTGTTGTTTAAGTTTTCTGTGTCTAAATAGCTTTATTTATAAAATGGGGCAGTGTATAACAGTCCATACCTGCATTAATTCTTATGAAACATTTAGAGTACTGCCTGCCATGCAATAAGGAGTACAAGGTGTTAAATAAAAATAAAGTGAAACTCTTCTCAAAAAAAAAAAAAAAAACCTTAGATAACCCCCTCCACCACCAAGATAAATTTAGAACTTTGACCCTCACATTGAATGTCATTTTTAATCTGGCCCTGCTCTAACTCTTCATTTACTTTTATTATCACTTCTTTTCAACTCCCAGCCACACTAGATGAATCTATTTCCAGGAAACATCTTGCACTTTTAGACTGGCTGGTATTTGCTCTTTTTTTTTCTACGTTTTCCTAAATAACATTCTACTTAGATGAAACTCTCTTTATTTTTAAGGCACAACTTCAGTGTTCCTCCTTCCTCTGAAATCCTTTTTCTACTTCCCATAGCACTTTTTACATATATTCATAATAATGAACACTGCTGTTTTTATATATCTGTATCTACCAAACAGTACGTTGTAATAAGCTAAGTTTCTTTAGAGCATAGTGTTTCATTCCTCTTAGTATCCCTAGTAGCAAGCATGGCTCCTATAATCAACATTGAGAATATGCATCTATGTAACAAATACCTGAGTTTGACTGTTGTTTAAGTTTTCTGTGTCTAAATAGCTTTATTTATAAAATGGGGCGGTGTATAATAGTCCATACCTGCGTTAATTCTTATGAAACATTTAGAGTACTGCCTGCCATGTAATAAGGAGTACAAAGTGTTAAATAAAAATAAATAAAAGCCGGATGCAGTCGTGGGTATCTATAGTACCAGCTATTTGGGGAAGCTGAGACAGGAGGATCACTTCAGGCCAGGAATTTGAGGCTGCAGTGAGCTATAATCAACCCTGTAAATAGTCACTGCACTCCAGCCTAGGCAATGTAATGAGAACTTGTGTCTAAAAAAATAAAAATTAAAAACAAAAATAAAATGGTTAATCTTTATAAACAAGTGTTTGCTGAATTACATTAGATAATTATTATATATAAAACAAAAATTTTTAAAAATTCATAAGAAACTTACTTAGCATTAAAAAAGGAAATAATTTAAGTATGCATGAAAAGGGTGAAATTATTCGGAAAGAGTAAACTTGTACGAGATGTTTTTGTCATGAGATAAGAAGAATAGAAATATGAGGGCATTTCTCATCTTGTTCCCCTGATGCTGACTCTTAGCACAGTTACCTCCAAAAAAAAAAAAAAAAAAAAAAAAAAATACACGTCTTCAGTTGAATTAAGTCCATGGGACCACAAAGCAAAATGAGAAATTATCCTTTTAATTAGCTTCAGTGAGGTTCAATTAAATTATTTTCTGAGAATTAATAATAGTGGAAGAATTTTCTAGGTCTCCTTTTTCAAAGAAACATTTAAGTCTCTTTAAAAATCAAAACCATTACCATGAAAATTTCTTGACCAGAATGAAGAATTCTCTAGATATCTGCAATTAAAAAAATAGAATTAAGAAGTCTAATATTGGCATGATGTTTCTAAATTACTAAGATCATCATATAATTTGCCCAGCAGTCATTCTTTGAGCAAGCTCCTTTTGGAGCCAGAATGTAAGCAGGAAATTGAATCTGCAAAAGGAAGATCAATGAAGCATTCTGTCTTCAAATACTTACAGATGAATGAATAAATGTTCAAGGATAAGGAATTGTCAAATTTGTGGAGATGAAGGGTAGGAAAGGAGGCACTAGAATAAGAATCAAGAATGGGTTCTTGCCTGGACTTACTCTATACTCAATATGTGACCCAAGGCAAGCTATCTAAACCTTTCCGGATCTCAGATTTCTCATTTCTGAGGTTGGAATAGATAATTTATATGATCTCTTTTAGCTCTAATTAACTTTGCTTCTATGTACAATAAAGAATATATGCATCTATAGTATTTAGGTGATATTCTGACTAGTTTTTAAAATAACTATAACTGAGATGTTATTTTCAAACTTGTTAATGAATCTCTTTTCTCCTTCCAAGTAAATACTTGGCCTTTTTGGTCTAAAGCATCCATTTGCTTAGCGGGATATTAGGATTTGTATGAAAATAGTTAATCTTTCACTTTTGATGTTTTAAATGAGATTTTTCAGCAAGGCAACATATCAGCAAGCCCTGCTATTATCTTAAGAGAGGATTTACTAAATCCTATCAGCTACCATTTATCATGATAAGGTCTCAGCCTATAGCTTTTATCACATAGAGCTCTCACATAATGTAGAAAGCATACCCCTCCAGGCCGTGACATATGGCTCTAGGGCTTATTGCTTTATGATATAAGGGAGACATAATGTGGAGGTTTGAGGGAAATCCCAGACCTTTAGGCACCAGGAAATAGGAAGTCCATGATCTGGTCATCTGTTCTTTCTTGGATTCATCAGGAATTGGTTGCCCTTATTGCTGACTCAGTTTACCTCTGCTATCACGTGACTATAAATTCCTAAATGGGACTGATCCTTTGCCCAGGCTGCCCAGGCAGCCTGTCCCATGGTGCTTGGCTAGAGGATCACGTTTACACCTATTTCCTGCCACCTCTGCTGACAATCTCTACTGGCCTGCTATATTCAGCTTTCCCTCAGGGTACACAGATGATTCTAGATCATTTCCATACCACAGGGAAGTCAAACAGGGGGAGGAAATAGTTATTCAATGTGCCACTTCTTCCTATCTGATGCTTCCACCTGCAGGGCAGACCCTTGCTGACTCACAATAGGAAGTGAAGCAAAACACACTTTGCTCTCAACTCTCACCTCAACCTTTGCAGCCTTCATCTCTCTTAAGATTTCATGCTGGAAAAGGGAGGTCAGAACACAAGTATCTCACCACTTGCTTCTTTTTTTCTTCTTCCCTCAATCTTTAAAGTATGATTGTCCCTTGCCTCTACTTTAAAAGACATTTTTTTTTTCCTCTTCTCTCCAGTGAGGGATTTACCTTAGTAATATCTTCTTTCTCCCTGACTCTATTCTAATGGATTAACTTTAATAGTGGGCAGGGTGTAGAAAAAAAAAACTGTCTTGCTAATAAGGAAGCATGGAGTTATTTTTAAAATATTACATACATTATACAAACTAGTGACTATGACTTCAATTCTCCATAAAATTCTGGTATATGTTATAAAATGGATGCTTTTTACATACTTAAAATAATTTGGGAAATAAAACAAGCACAGTGTATTTTTATTTGTGACATAATATAATTATAATATCTCCTAACATACTGTAACTTTTACTTTTTTAAAAAGGCAGAGAATGTGAACTGTGTGTTGTCACAGTCAAACTCAGTTTTTTAAATTGTCATATCCAAAAAATACTAATTAACTATTTTGTAAATTTGGAAATAACTTGGTATGTCACAGGTCACTTTTCCTGCACATTCATCATCTCTATGTATAATACAGAAACACTATTATTAATAGTAAGATCCAACATTTATTCAGTCCTTACTAAGGACCAGACACAAAGTAACAGAATCCACACATCTTTTATTTCATTAAATAACTAGCTAGCTCTTGATGTTAGAAAAATTCAAAAACTAATTTGAAAGATTAGAAAAGCAAGCAGAAACTATTAAGATGAGAATGGTCCAAGTGCAGTAGTGTTTACAACTAAATTGATCACAAGCAGTTACAGATTTCCTTGTTCCTTCTCCACTTCCACTGTTGCATTTGACTAGACTTAATTTTTTTTTAATTATGCATTAGTCTGTGATGAATTCAGTCAGTCATTAAGATAACAGCTCAGTATGGTAATAAATAATAATTATTATAATTTCAAAAAGAATCAAGTATACCTTTCCCCCTGATATGGTTTGACTGTGTCCCAACCTAAATCTCATTTTGAATTGTTGTTCTCATAATCTCCACATGTCGTGGGAGGGACCAGGTGGAGATAACTGAATCATGTAGGCAGTCCCCATCCTGTTCTCATGATAGTGAGTTCTCATGAGATCTGATGGTTTTATAAGGGGCTTTTCCCTGTTTTGATTAGCATTTCTCCTTGCTGCCATCATGTGAAGAAAGACATGTTTGGTCCCCATACTGCCATGATTGAAAGTTTCCTGAGGCCTCTCCAGCCCTGCAGAAGTGTGAGTCAATTAAACCTCTTTCCTTTATAAATTACTCAGTCTTGGATATGTCCTTATAGCAGTGTGAGAACAGATTAATACAGTAAATTGGTACAGGTTACGGCAGCACTGCTGTAAAGATACCCAAAAATGTGAAAGTGACTTTGGAACTAGGTAACAGGGAGAGGCTGGAATAGCTTGGAGGGCTCAGAAGAAGATAAGGAAAATGTTGGAAAGTTTAGAACTTCCTAGAGACTTGTTGAATGGCTATGACCAAAATGCTGATAGGGATATGGACAATAAAGTCCAGGCTCAGGTGGTATCAGATGGGGATGAGGAACTTATTGGAAACTGGATTAAAGGTCACTCTTGCTATGCAAAGAGACTGGCAGCATTTTTCCCCTGCCCTAGAGATTCGTGGAACTTTGAACTTGAGAGAGATAATTTAGGGTATCTGGCAGAAGAAATTTTTAAGTGATGAAATGTTCAAGAAGCAGCAGAACAGGAAAGTTTGAAAAATTTGCAGCCTGACAATGCAATAGAAAAGAAAACCCCATTTTCTAGGAAGAAATTCAAGCCTACTGCAGAAATTTGCATAAGTAATTAGTAGCCAAATGTTAATCACCAAGACAATGGGGAAAATGCCTCCAGGGCTGGGTCAAGGGTCCCCCTGCTCTAGGCAACTCAGGACATGGTGCCCTGAGTCTCAGGTGCTTCAGTTTTAGCCATGGTTAGAAAGGGTCAACTTACAGCTCAGGCCATTTCTTCAGAGGGTGCAAACCCCAAGCCTTGGCGCCTCCCACTTGGTGTTGAGCCTGCAGGTGCACAGAAGTCAAGGATTGAGGTTTGGGAGCTTCTGCCTAGATTTCAGAGGATGTACGGAAATGCCTGGATGTCCAGGCAGAAGTCTGCTGCAGCAGTGGAGCCCTCATGGAGAACCTCTGCTAGGACAGTGGGGTAGGGGAATGTGGGGTCAGAGCCTGCACACAGAGTCCTCACTGGGGCACTGCCTAGTGGAGCTGTGAGAAGAGGGCCACTATCCTCCAGACCCCAGAAGGTAGATCCACAGACAGCTTGCACTGTGTGCCTGGAAAAGCTTCTGACACTCAACACCAGCTGTGAAAGCCCTAGGGCTGGGGCTTGCACCCTGCAAAGCCACAGAGGTAGAGCCTTCCAAAGCTTTTGGGGCCCACCTCTTGCATCAATGTGACCTAGATGTGCGACATGCCATCAAAGGAGATCATTTTCAAACTTTAAGGTTTAATGACTGCCCTATTGGATTTCAGACTTCTATGGGGCCTGTAGCCCCTTTGTTTTGGACAATTTCTCCCATTTAGAATAGGTGTATTTACCCAATTCCTGTACCCACTTTGTATCTAGGAAGTAACTAATTTGCTTTTGATTAACAGGCACATAGGTGGAAACGACTTGCCCTATCTCAAATGAGACTTTGGATTTGGACTTTTGAGCTAATGCTGGTGTGAGTTAAGACTTTGGGGAACTGTTGGGAAGCCATGAATGTGTTTTGAATTGTGATGACATGAGATTTGGGAGGGGCCAGGGGCAGAATGATATGATTTTGCTGTGTCCACACCCAAATCTCCTCTAGATTTTTAGTTCCAATAATACCAATATATAATGGGAAGGGCCAGGTGGAGATAATTAAATCATGAAAGCAGTTCTCCCATCCTGTTTTCATGATAGTGAGTTCTCACATGATCTGATTGTTTTATAAGGGGCTTCTCCCTTCTCTGGACACTCATTCTCTCCTTGCTGTCACCATGTGAAGAAGAATGTGTTTACTTCCCCTTCCACCATGATTGTAAGTTTTCTGAGGCCTCCACATCCATGCTGAACTGTGAGTTAATTAAACCTCCTTCCTTTATAAATTACCCAGTCTCTGGTATGTCTTTATTACCAGCATGAGAACAGATTAATACACACACACCCCCAAAAAATGTTTATAATTTTGTAGGGAAACTAAAATTCATAAAAACAACTGCAATTAATTACAAAAAGTGTATAATGCTTTTAAAAAGAAGGATACTCTTCCAACTCCTCACTGCACATTTTCTATCTGCCTATTCTTATTGGATCTACTGAAAGAGAGGAGGGAGCTGCTAATCTCACAGGTCTAAGCACCTGTTGATGTCCTGGAGAGCAAGCGCTCTCTTTCTGGTCCATAAGCACTCTCTCATTGGCTTATTCTTATTTTCAGTATCTCTCTTTCCAGGCACAATTGATTATTCTGGTCTCAATATATAGATTTAAGTTAGTGGTGGGGGAAATAGGAGCAATAACTCTGGAATTTCTACAAGATATTAAGGAGGAGCATCTGTCTAAATTCCCTTCTTCCTTTGAAGAATCTGAGGATATAGACCTAGAAGAGCACCCAGGAAGTGCCAGCTATAAAAGGCTTGGAAGAGCACACTAATCCCTTGATAACAGATTTCTATTCATTGTACTGAAATTGTACACATAAAATTTGTATAACTGGCATGAAATGACATGTAAAATGCTATGTAAAATTTGGAAGATTTTCTTTCTTTCTTGTCTTATTTTTTTCTCTGTCTACAATTCCTTCTCAGAGAAATCACTAAGTAACAATAACTTTTGGCTCTAAATGTGGGTGTTGAGCTGGCATTGTGATATTCTAGGGTGCCCTATTAAGCCTTTGGATCACTGGGTCACAATGAAGCATTTAGATTGGATTACCTGGAATTTAATGGTAAGAGGAAGCTACATTTATTTCAGTAATCCGTTGTCTACATAAAAATGAATAGAAAAAAGGCATTGTAAAGGGATAATGTTGGCTCTTGGTTTTTCAGTGGGTGGAGGAACAAAGAATGTGATAGGAGAAAGTAATATATTAAAAGACTAAGAAACAATAAGGTAAACAGGAGTAACCAGTAGGATGGAAAAGTAGAGTAGAACTTAATTTGAAAAAACAGTATTTAAAAATGAATATAAATTAAGATTAAAAGAGTAAAATAAAATATTGGTTGTTATGTTAAATGTAAACAAGATAAAATCTGATTTTTGACAGCAGATGCTATCAAATTAGATGGTATAAAAAAGTTGTGCCAGGAGCAGTGGCTCACGCCTGTAATCCCAGCATTTTGGGAGGCTAAGGTGGCCAGATCACCTGAGGTCAGGAGTTTGAGATCAGCCTAACCGACATGGAGAAACCCCATCTCTCCTAAAAGTACAAAATTAGCCGGGTGTGGTGGTGCATGCCTGTAATTCCAGCTACTCAGGAGGCTGAGGCAGCAGAATCACTTGAACCCGGGAGGCGAAGTTTGCGGTGATCAGAGATAGCACCATTGCACTCCAGCCTAGGCAACAAGAGCGAAATTCCATCCAAAAAAAAAAGTTTTATATCTTACCAGGCAAATTTACAGATACTAGGACTAGCTATGAAATATCAGAAGACACAAAGAAAATATGAGTAGTGATATTACTAATAAAAAAGATAGAATTTAAGATTAAGGTACAGATAGAAACAAAGAGAATTATGTGAAAGTGAAAGCACCAAAATAAATAAAGAAGGTAAATAGTTAAAGCAAGCATTATTAAAAATTTATGAACAACATTTTTAAAAATAAAGTTACAGATGAATTACTTTCAATAAAAGAATGAAATACATATAAATAGAAATATACATTTTTAAATATCCATGGAATCACTTCAAAAATCTATTATGCAATTGACTACAAAAAAACCCTTAAATCTTATAATGTAGAACATTTATATTCTCTGATCAAAATTAATAATACTTAACAGCATTTTCTTTAATCAAAATAAACTACATTTAAAAACAAATATTGTAAAATTACTAGCATATCTTATTAGAAAATAAAAAACTTTATCCTAAAAATATGCTTAGTCCAAAGAGAGTATTAAAATTAAATTTTTTAATTTAGAAAAAAAAATAAAACATTTTCTACCAAAAGTTAATTTTAGCACATTGCTAAAACTATCCAAAGAGAAAAACAGATTTTAAAATATCTTCTTATTAAAAAGAAAGATGAAAGATAAATGGGATTACACCTTATCTCAAGAAATTATAAAAAGAACAAAAACTAAAAGACACTAAAATAACAATAATATCTGAAAAATAAACAAACAATAAAAATAATAGGATAAATGTTCTAAAAGCTGGTATTTTTAAGGATCAGAAAATCAGATAAAACTAGTAATCCTCTTAAAGACAAAAAGGAAAATTTTGAAAATAATTTTCAGATGTTTATTTCTTTTAAGCCACATGAATCTTTGTAATTGCTTTGACCAGTAGTACATGGTGGGGGTGACTCTAAGCGGCTTCTGAAGTTGGTCACAGAAGGTAAAACAGCTTCTGTCTGGCATTCTCACTCTTTCTTCCTCTCTCTCTCTCTTCCTCTCTCTCTCTGTTTCTCCTCTTTTCTCCACATAACCAGCGATCTAGTTTGCCTTGTAAAAATTTTGGCTATCCTGAAGACAACGTATTTTTTTCAGCAAATATTTAGTTAAACCTTCCTTAATATTCTGGGTAAACAGTATGCCCTTTTTTGAGTATGAGAGATAATAAACAAAATAAATAAATAAAAGAATCTAATATGTCAGATGGTGACAAGTGCTATGAAGAAAAACAAATAGGAAAGACGTTAGAGAGAACGAGAGAGGAGCTGGAGTTTCAAATAGGGTGGTTATGGAAGGCTTCTCTGTGAAATCAATTTTAGCCACGACTTGAAGGAGATCAGGGACAAACCATGAGGTTACCTGGGTTAAAGTTCTCCAGCTAAAGAGGGAATCACATGGCGTATTTGAGGAACCACAACCAGGCTGGTGTGGCCGTGGCAGGAAGAATGAAAGGAATAATAGTAGGAGATAGGGTCAGAAAGTTAATGGAGATCCATTGGATGGCTTTGAGATGAGGAGTAACATTAGCTGACTTCAGTGTTAATAGGAACTGAGAAGGTAGAGTATTGATAGGATCATCTACAGGGATAACAAAATCATCATGAATTAAGCAATTGATAATATTAGAGAAAATGTAAAGAGCCATGAGCTAGAATTCAAAAAATAAGAAAGGGTGTGTAGTTAACTGCAAAAAGAGTATAATTAATGTAACCCTCTGAACCTGAGATTCAGAAAATAATCAATGGCATAGATAAATAAATGAGCAGTATAACTCTACAAGTAAAGTGGAAACTTTGGAGGAAATTGATGAAATAAGTATCACAGAAGAGATCAAAATAATGGTTTTTAAATTGATTATTTAAAAAGACATCAAGACTACATGGTTCACAGTTCCATCTAACTTGTAAAATACAGATAATGCCAATGTTTTGAGGCAATTCAAGTAGAATAGAAATAGAAAGAAGTTAATTAAATTTGATAAAGATTATTTAGCAAAAGCAATAGCAAGTATCAATCTATCTGATAATAGAAAACCATTTATTTTAAAAGAAGGAACAAGAACAAGATGCTTGCTATCTATTATTATCCAACATCTCTTCAGAGATTTTTCTGTCTAGAATAGAGAAGAAAAACTAATCAGTATCATTTTGGAAAATTAGCTCTTTTGCTAATAATATTACTGAATATCTAAGAAAACCCAAAAGATTCTATTAAAAACTACTTGAATATATGAGGAAATGTGGTAAGTGGCTAGATTAAGACAAATATTCAAATATCAATAACTTTCCTTTATACTAGCAAAAAGAAGATAGAAATAAAAAGGAAAATATTCCATTTGCAATAGAAACAACAATTATAAAGTATTCAAGAACAAATTTAACATGAAGTGTGTAGAATCCATAAAAATGAAACTATAAAGTTCTGTGAAAGCCTATAAAATAAGGACAGAATAAACGAGAAGGTATACCATGTTGTGGGAGACGGTAATTTTAAATAATAGTTGCAACAATATATATCCCATCTCTCAGTGTGACATTGGCACTCCTTTCCAGCCCAGGCATGTGAGCGAGAAGCCTTTGAGTGGCTCTAGCCCCAGCCATCATCTGAGTGCAACTCCCTGAGAGACACCCAAGCCAAGGCCTTCTAACCAAGACACTCCCAAATTTCTGAACCACAGAAATTGAAAGGATAATAACTATTTATTGTATTTTAAGCCACAACATTTTAGGATGGCTTATTATGCAACAAAAAGTAACTAATACATGTGTTTTTGGATTGAAAGATTTACTGTTATGCCAAATACATATTGTCCCTCAAATTAATGACTTAAATGTAATTTGCATAAACACCTAATAGCGTTGTACTTTGTGTTGTACTGAGATAAAATAATATCAAAATTTCTGGGAATATCAAGTTTAGAATAACCCAAAATATTTAAAAATAAAATTAATCAAAATAGAAATAGATTAATTGAAATGTTAGGACTGAAAAACAGATTCAAATGTATACGGAATTTAATATATAACAAAGGTGATAATTCTATTGAGTGGAGAATAATGATTAACTTTAAAATGTTCCTGGTGTAGTAGACATCCATTTTGCAGAAAATAATGTTAAGCTCATTCTCATTCTAGATAAGGTAAAACCTTAAATGTAAACATAAATAAAACCTCAAAAATATGTAATAAATATGTAAATATAATATGTAAAAAATAATAAATATATTTGCTATATAAAAATTAAAATAATAAAAGACAAGGTGATCATAAAGTAAAAAATGAGACTTATTGGAATATATTAGATAATATCTGTAGTATACCAAAAACACCTCAAAATTGATAAAGTAATTATAAATATAGTTAAATGATATGAATAAGCAATTAAAAGAAAAGCAAATACAAATGACCAATGGACAGTAAAAAAATTCAACCAATATATAGGAAAACACAAATTAATTGTTTATTAAATTTTAGGTGCTAGGAATTCAACATCAAGCAAAAAAAGAACAGTTATTGCTCTTATGAAGCTTATATTTTAGTTGACGGTAGAAGAGATTATATACAAGGAAAATATATAACCTAGGCCGGGCACAGTGGCTCATGTCTATAATCCTAGCACTTTGGGAGGCTGAGGCTGGTGGATCACGAGGTCAGGAGTTTGAGACCAGCCTGACCAACATGGTGAAACCCCATCTCCAATAAAAATACTAAAATTATCTGGGTGTGGTGGTGCGGACCTGTAATCCCTGCTACTCAGGAGGCTGAGGCAGGGCAATCACTTGAACCTGGGATGCAGAGGTTGCAGTGAGCCAAGATCATGCTACTGCACTCCAGCCTGGGTGACAGAGTGAGACTCCGTCTCAGGAAAAAAAAAAGAAAAGAAAAAGAAAGAGAGAAAAAGAAAGAAAGAAAGAAAGAAAGAAAGAAAGAAAGAAAGAAAAGAAAAGAAAAGAAAAGAAATAACCTGATGATAAGTGGTACAAAATTTAAAAAATGTAAAATCTGGATAAGGAATGATGATGAAGGAGGTTGGCTATTATAGATATATTAGCCTAGAATTACCTTAGTAAAGTGAATTTTTACCAGAATCCTCAATGAAGTAATAAAGCAGGCCAGCACATAACTGGAAGCTATTACATTACACTTATTAGATTGGCCAATGTGAAAAAGTAAGTGGGAATATTTAATGCTGTGAGTATTCAAGTAAATATGTCCTGTTACACATTACCAGTGAAAATGTGAACTGTTACAACTCATATGAAAGCCTAGCAATATCTATTATAATTTCACATCCTTCAACTCAATAGTCTTTACTCTAGGAAATCTATCCCAGAGAAATAGCAGGATCAGCACATTAAAGACCTATGTACAAAAATGTTTAACAAAATATTAGAGTAGCATATTGCTTATTGTTTACAGTTCACTCCATTCTAAATAAAGTAAAGACATATGCAAAAATAAAGCCTCGAAAATTCTGGAAGAATGTATATATATGTTTGCATGGACCGTTTTTGTTAAAACAGAATGCTCAGAATATATTTAGAAAGACATATTAACTACATAAATAATTAAAATTATATAAGGCAAAGTTTTCATAAAGAAAGTAAAAAATGTGAATAGTTGAATAAATTGTGGTGTATCTCTACCATAGAAGAGCCTGCACTGATTGCAAAAAATCAGTTAGGTCTATACTTGTTCATATTGACAGATTTCTTCGGTGTATTCATGAATGAGGAAAAGTAAGAATCAAAGAGGTGTATACAAATATGATTCTGTTTAAATGATACAAAAAAGAAATCTACAACCATGCCCTGGGAAGAACCCTTGTTTAGTATTAACATTTTTTTCTCATGTTGAAGTATCTTAAATTTTAATTCCTGGGGAGGTAGAGTGATATTCATAATACATTTGGGAAGAATATACTGGATATGTTTCATTCATCTGAACCATTTTGTTTATTTGGGGTTTGAGGACCTTTGGGGAAAAGTTCTGCTCTGCAACTCCTGGAGCAGCTATAGCCCCTGGGGGAGGTCTGTGCTAATCCACCACAGCCCTTTTCTCTTGGAGTGGGCCCCTGCTCACAGGCACTCTTGCTCTTCTCTGCTCCTCTGTTCTACATCTTTCAGGGCAGGCCTTTGCCTCCCCTACAGATATACAGGATGATGAACCTGCTCCAGCTGAGCAGTTCCTGCTACTGGGAGGTTAAGTCAACCTGAATCTGAAGTTAAATTTGCAGACCCACTGGCTTTCACATGTTCCAACTTAACCTTGTGTAAATTGTACTATATTGTTGGCCTCTGTTTGCTACTTTTATTTCTCAATTTGTTCAGAACCTAGACAGTGAAAGAAGATTGCTCAACTCTCATCAAAGGGCCATATACAAATACTTATAGATGATAATATGACCACAGATAATGGATGAAGAGTAAATAAAGTTCAAAGAAAAGATAAGAGAGTAAAGAAATTAAGAGGGGAGTAAGATAAAAACTTTAAAATGCTATACTTTTAAAAATATAAATGGGAATCAAGAATAGAAGAGAATGTATGATGTGTACCCATTTTTTGTAAAATGGTAATGACTGTGTATATATGAAAGATATTCTCAAAAATTATAATCACTAAAACATTAATAGTAGCATCTAAATGTGATAGGATTTCAAGCAATCTTTACTTTCTCCCATATACTTCTGAATACTGTTTGATTTTTTTTACAATATACATATTTTTTTGCATGTCTGTGGAATGAGTCAAAAGCCTTCCCTGTAAGACTCAGATTACAAACAAGTAGAAGAAGAGAACTAGTACCTATTGTGGATATAGATGTGTGTGTGTGTGTGTGTGTGTGTGTGTGTCCTCTTCCCAGCCTTAAATTCACACAGAAGTGTTTGTATGTATTTCTCAAATTTTTATTATATACAATTTAACATTTCAGTGTGAATTTAATTTAAAGCTGAGAAGGGAATTATATTATTCAAACATGATTTATTCTTCGTTATATCATTTAAATTCATTGAATAATGACTTCAGTTAAGCTAGGTCAGACAAAGTGGTTAGATATACCCTAGGTAGAAATGTGGAGAGAGGGTGAATGGTGTTTGTGATATACATTATAGCTTTAGCGTGAACACCTTGTATTTTGTGCACACACATTTCAAACATATTGGAGCAACAATAAAGAGGCAGATTCCATTGGCAAGGGGATAAGTGTTGCAATGCCAATAATGGTGGGTTTTGGGGAGAGTGGGAGATTGGGTAGCCTCAAAAAAGTCAAAACAGAACAGCAGGACTCCTTGCTGATGTGGTTTGGCTGTGTCCCCACACAAATCTCATCTTGAATTGTAGCTCCCATAATTCCCATGTGTTGTGAGAGGGACCCAGTGGGAGATAATTGAATCATGAGGGCAGTTTTTCCCAAACTGTTCTTGTGGTAGTGAATAATTCTCATGAGATCTGATGGTTTTATAAGGAATTTCCCCTTTTGCTTGGCTCTCATTCTCTCTTGTCTGCTGCCTTGATTGTAAGGCCTCCCCAGCCACATGGAACTTTGAATCCATTAAACCTCTTTTTCTTTGTAAATTACCCAGTCTTGTATATGTCTTTATCAGCAGCATGAGAACAGACTAATACACTTGTGAAGTTTTGGAATCCTGCCTCAAGGGGCACAACACAGTCTAATGTGTTAAATGAGAACACTAGCCCAAGATAGGGAGAAGGGACTCTTCTGCTCACTTTCTACAAACTATTTCCTCTTACTTGATGCCTATTGACATTTCAAGGGAAGGAAATTTGCCAGTCTGATCTAAGAGAGTCCAGGATATTTATCAAGCCTGAGTTTACAACGGCTACTATTCTCCAAAAGTCAACTCAACCCAGAACTCTTCCCTTTTCCTGCTGAGTTGACCCAGGCGGGGCCATTATCTGTGAGGTGGGCTCAGCCAGGTAGCTCCTTCCTTACCTCCTCCAAGCAATCAACAGGATAGGTAAGTCAGACCAGATTCCACATCGCAGATGCCATCATGACTCTCCTTTCTCAACTAGTTAGGCAAATCTGAGAGTGGAGATCCTATTTTTAATTTGCAGCAATGAAAAAGAGAACATATAGCCTAGATTAGGTCTATAGCCTAGGCTGCACAGGACTGTGCAACTACTAATCATGTATAACAATGATTCCCATTTTTCCATTGCATGTAGTTTCCTCAGGAAGTCTGTGAAGAAGAAGTGACTGGAAGGACAAAATTTGACCATTCCTGGGTCCCAAGTTATAGTACTATCAAAATACTTTCAAAATATTACTCTTAAAACCTAAAAGTACAGAAGAACTATTGAAGTGAGAGAATAAATGTAATCTCTCTCACCGAATTTTAAACATCAGTTTTAAAATATCTGAATAATAAAACAGTAAAATCAGAATTGAAGCCTCCTTACTTAACAACAGTTTGTGTATTAAAAAACCTAGAGACTTTGAATGAACAAGATATAAGTGGGCCAAATGCTTGCCAATTTAATCCATGTTCTATGGGATGGATAGAAACATAGTGCCCTGGAAAAAGATGTAAAGTTCTCACTATTCTCTTTAAAAACTTCAAACATTTATGTTTCATTTTTTACATTAAAATTTAAGCATATTGTTGAAAATGAAAATGCATGCAAAAGGGCTTAGTTAGAATGGGACATCTTAGAAATCAATTCATCAGTATATGACTAAAGAATAAGGGGTATTTCTCCCAGAGGAAAAATGGTTTGGGAACTTCAGGGTAAAGAATTGCACGGCTACAATTTAAAAATAATTTACTTAGGTTGCAATGAGCTGAGATCACGCCACTGCACTCCAGCCTGAGCGACAGAGCGAGACTCTGTCTCAAAAAAAAAAAAAAAATTACTTAATGTAACTCCCAAAGATCAATGGGTAGCTATATAATCAAACAATATTTTCTTAGTATAAAAGAACTTTCTAATAACTGGAGATTCTAAAAAGTAGAATGAGCTACTGCTATGTTAGTATTTCCCTGCATCTCTCTTGCATAGTGACTCTTAGGGAAATAAAGGTGTGTATATAAATAGACACACACACATATATGTGCGTGTGTGTATATATGTGTATAAATATATACACATGCACATATATAAACTACATATATAAACTACATAAGCTTACTATATTTTTTTCTGATAAAAGATGTGTAGAACCTAATTTATAATACTAAAATAAAATAGATAAAATTCTTTTCTTGATACATTCCATATAGCCAATTGATTTTCACAGGATGCCGTTTTAAATTTTTGCCAGATGTATCCAGAGCCAACCCACGATTGAATGGGTACAGTTCCAACTTGAATGTTAGTTGATAATTTCATTTATATTAATAAAAGTGAAACAATGAACACATTCATTAAGATGTGTTCATTGATTCAGAACTTTACTCATGTATCAATGATGTTAATGACTATGTCACTGAATCGTATAATAGTTTTTGAATACTAAAATAATATTTTCTCAATTTTTGGTGCTAGTTACAATGTAATAGCTAAATACGCACCTCATATATTTAGACTGCGTTATTAACATTATCTCCATCACTTTCTTAAGTCCAGGCAATCCACAAAACAATTAACCAATCCCTGATTTGTTGTGTTTACCAATTTCCAAGATTTGAGTACTCCTACCAAGGCCAATTTCAAGTTACAACATAATACCGTTGAAAATAGAGCAAAAAGAATCGTGCAATAGTACAATATTATAAAGTATTTTCACCATACAGATATAAGAAATTTAAGTAACATCAAGAGCATAGATAACAGTAAAATGTAATAACATAATTAGGATGTAATGACTTATAAGTATCTATTACCTTTATTTTTAATTTAATTATGAGTTTATAAAATTTATTTTTTAATAACAATGTTTTTTTCACTTCTAATATAATGTTATAGGAAAAAGTTTTTAACAACTGGCTTAAAAAATTCCTGAAAATTTAACAATCAGCTCTGTGGACCAGAACAAGCTGACTCCAGCACACCAATGGGATTGTGGTACTTTTTGTACATGAAACTTAACCACATACAGACCAAAACACAGACTTCAATGGAAAACACAGTGGAAGAAAAATTTAAGAGAAGCAACGTACCTATTTCTCAGTGTAGGACAATCAGTTATAATTTATTCCTCTTTATATCTGAAAATATCTATTTTGTCCACTAGCCTTATTAATTTTTATTCTTTGGCTTTATATTTCCCAAATTACACACACACACACACACACACACACACACACAATGGCATTAAAGAATTACAGGAGTAAGGTGTAGAAAAAGGATTCCAAGTAGACACTTGCAGATCTTAAATATTGTTTAAAAAAGAACAAAGGAAGAAGAATCATCAATATTTCATAATGAATTTCCTAAATAGAGCAACAGTACCAAAAAGGAGACTATCTTAACTACTAATTTGAAATGTATAATAGGCAACTTAAGAAACAGCACATTCCTTAGTTCAGTATACCCATATACACTGTTTCATTTTTTCCAAACAACATAATAAAAGATGGAAAAAACACCCAGTTCACAACTGGAAGTCTATTACATTTTCAAATTTGATTGTTTTCTTTGCCCCCAAATTTACAAAACAATAAAAAACAATTTAATTTTAAAAATTAAAAAAATAAAACTCCTATCTTTTGCCATTTTTCATTACCAATGATTAAGAAATTTAGATTTCAAATGTTACTGGTATTCCTATAATCCAAATAAGATTTATATATATATCCTAGGCACAAATGTAAATTTTCTCATGGATGTTTTGGTTATCTGTAGAATAAATGTGCTCAATTTTAATCTGTATTTTTGGTATAACACGAACTTAGACCAATATATATTAATTCTGATTGAATCATATAGATTCATATAATAGACATAGCAGGAATTATGTGAGAATTAATGTCTACTATATTTTATATGTATGATAAATTCAAATTATTATGAATAGTATACTGACAATATTTACTTGTTATTTCCATAAGATAATCATGTTCATTTTTAAGACTTCAATAAGGCCATAAAATATGAAAATGCTAAATCTCTCTTCTAATGGTACTAAAATTTAAATTTTACTGTCTGGCTTTGGTGTCACTCTACCACTAGTTTCAGCATAATATCTTATCTTAATTTAGGGAAATAAGACTGGAAGTTCAAAGGCAGCCAAAAGTAAACCTACTTTTTAACCTCGTACTTATATGGAATCTATTTTTCTTATATTCTTATAACCACACATTTTAATATATCTAAAAAGGATGGAAACTTGAAGCATTAACCTACATTTTTATGTTTTCAACCTAATTTGTCATACATTCCAATTAGTGTTTTCTCCAGCTACTTTTAGTTTTTCTATTGTATTTACTCACCTACAGTGGATTTTGAAAAGTTTGACAGCTATTAAAGTAGAGAATATCAAAGAGGTTAGTTAGTGCCCTTATTAAAATCCAAGAAGTCATTGAAATACAAAGAAGAAATTGGAATTGTTTCATTCCTACTCAATTTATAGAGAAGCATCAGAATTTGGTTGGGATTTATATTTTAAATAGCATTTTACATATCTATTCCTTTTTTTGTGTATGTATAATGGCATTTTGGATCCTTTGAAACTGTCAATTTTAAAGCCGGTTTCTTTGAAAATACCCGAGGAACTAATTGCTTGGATGTGTTAAATATGGAACCATACTGCATATTTCTTATACATGTTAAATGCCACTATCAATTCTTCTCTAGAAAATTTATTTCTACCTGCAGTGCCCATTCGTGTTGTTAATAAGAAAATTTGCCACAAATATTAATTTTTAGATAAATCAAATGACAAAAGCCTCTTTTTATGAACTTTTAAATAATATATGAACAAAATACACATATATATGTATGTGAGTATATGTACACATACACACAAACATGTATATGTCATATATACACATCTAGCATTTTAAATCTTTTAAGATACTTCCCAGTTCTTAAAAGGTTTTCATATCTTGAAAAGTATGTTAATATCCTATTTTGTTCTAGCTATTATCAGAATTTGACACATAAGCCTCTTAAATATTGCTTTCAACTTTTTAAGAACCTTCGGTTTTTCCAGACTTGGATTACCTTATTATAAAATTTATTGAAGGCTAATAATTATTAGGACATGTGGCAGGCAGTTATCACAAGGAACATCACACTATTGGCTCTATGTACAAGCTACAATAGGGCAAATGGTACAATTAGAGGCACATTCTTTGGTGCATAACAATAGAAGCCTTAGTGACACTGCAAGATTAAGAAAAGGCTAAAACATCTTTAAAACTACTCATTACTACCAGTCAAAATGTGCATATTTGACCTTTATGGTAATCAGAAGAATCTCTGCCAATGCAGTAGGCAGCTAAATAATCATCACTTTCCATACACAGTTTTCCTTGAAGTGACCTAAGGTTAACATAGTTGATCCTGAAGCTGACACAGACATTGAGTCAACTCATCAGCGGTCACAGTGAAAGGCCACCGTCTTCATCGCCTAGGTTACAATGACAGGATAAAAGGAGTGTTGCAGATTTTTCTATGTAAGAGACGGTAGGACTTAAATATTGACTGTTCTGTATATTTTGAAGGTTACAAAATTACTTAGAAATCTCTCCCTCAGGTGCAGATTGACTCTGTGTTATGATAATCGTGCAAGTTGCATCAAAAATAATTGCTTAGTTTATTACCTTGTTGTCTTATTATATTAAAGCTTTGTGCTGGATTCAGAAATCTCTTATTCTTGATCTTTGTTCTTTTCTATAAGTCTACTATTAATGCTACTTACTTTAATTTGAATATATTAACAGTTGCAATGAAGAATCTCAAAGCTAAATTGTTATCTCCAAATAACATAAAACCTACACTATAACTACAGCTAATACAGCAACTCTAACATCTGAGGGAAAAAAGATTCTTAATCATGCGGAATAAATTAAAAGGCTTTCTTAATGCCCCTCCCTCAAATATTACACCTGAAGATCTAGAAATCTGTAGCTACAGTAGTTATAATTCTTGAATAATTGGCACTTAAAATCAAATGAAACTAATTTTTGTGTTGGCGAGCTCATCATTCTCCAATTTTCATAGTAAAACATCTTATCAAGTAACTACAAGATAATTATGTCATAGTTGTTATTTCTCTGATGGTTTTTTGAGGAGAATAATGTACCCTGTAGAAACAGAATAATTTAACAGTCATCAAAATTAGAGCAGGCAGATAAAAACTTTTTTAAAAGGTAGCCAAAGAAAGAGTTTTTTTTTTAAGGCACAAAGCCAAAATTCCCCAATAACCCTGGCTTGGTCGTCACTTAAAAGTAGTCATTCATAATTCTTCATAATGTATACAATACTAATCTGTGTGTACATAGAAAATCTGGCAACTTCCTGTACTTCAAAGTCATTGCCTTTGCTATGAGACCTAGAAAGTGCTTCAGGATTCATTATGACATGTGGAATATATAAGCAATAAGGCATGACAGGGAGTGTGGTTATCATAAGATAATCACACCCCTGGGTCATTACAAAGTAAGAGGTGCAGTGGCGCACCTCTCATTCCCCCTGGGGTGTGATTACAGCAGGATAAGCACACTTCATGCCATCACCTTATTGCTTTTATAAAAAGTCTTTGTTGGGGAAAAAATTGTAATTTTTTTCACTTAAATAAGATAAAGTTGGCAGTTTCAAACGTTAACAGTAGTTTCAGCTAGGCCAGATAGTTTGTGTGTATTAATCTTCTCCTTTAAAATGTACAGCTGCCAACACCACTCAGAATTCACTCTAAGACAGAGCCTATTATGTTTTTGTGTGTTCAAATGATTCACCTTAGGACAGAAGTGTGCCATTATCACAAAAAGTCTAATATCTAGAAAGAACAGTTCAAAGAAACAATTTGTTCCAAATTGTTATCTTTTTTCTAAAGTACACTCTCAGAAAAGGTGTACAGATTGAATTAAGTAAAATGCAACATAAAGTAGTTGATATCCAAGCATTGGGCTGTGAGGTATTTATAATTTCTAATTTTCTCCATTTAGTTCATTTCTCCCAAAATTCAGATGACAACTCAATTTTAGGTACTAGATAAGTTACCACATCTCATTGCTGTCATTCAAATTATATCCTAAGGGCCCTATTGCGATCTTACAAATTGATAAATTCTTGTCTTATATAGTATGTCTTCTATTACTTAACACTAGTCCTCTTTGCTTTATCCAATATTCTACCATCTTAAGGCAAATCTCAATTAATGATCATCATATATAATCCAAACAATAATTACATTATGACATTGGATTTTTTTTATATATTTGGAACATTTATTTTCATAAAATTCTTGTGCAGAAGATAACAGGTAGATAATGTTATTCACATTTGATGGAAGAGTAAGACAAAGCATTTAAAACAAACTAAGTTATAAGGTTAATTCAGTTAGTCACAAAGTTCATATCCTACTTCCAATAATAAATACTTTTTTAAAAATAAGAGCATTTACAGAAAATTACATTTAACAAATACCTCAACCTTCTTTAGCTTCAGTTTCCTCATCTGTAAAGTAAGAATGTGAAAGTAGATGGTCTTTATAATGCATCTCAATCCTGCTATTTTGAGAATGCCTTTCTTGTACAATAGTAGTAACTATTATGGGACAATTAACTTTAGGCAGTTACCTCTATCCTCAAAGACTGAATCATCATGTAGCCAGTAGTTTGGAAAAGAGGATATTTTGCTAATAAAAGAAGGAAATAGGTGAAACATAAAACATTGAAACTGAGAGCAATCTGACTTCAGCTTTTTCTATTTCCACAGATAAAATTTGGATGTTTGTTGTTGTTGCTGGATTTGAAGGAAAGAATGCTCTTTATGCTAAGATCACTCCTCATTATTCTCAAGAAGAAAAAAATATTGTGTGCACATTTTGGAGAATGGAAATTGGGGGTCCCTTCTATGTTGGTCATTTTTGCTTCTGCATAAAATGATAGAGATAATTAGTCATCACCTTGGTGTAGACAATGTGAGTTCATAGGCAGTGGCCTTTTTACCTGACTTCAAGGCATTGGTAAACTTCACAAGGACCTGCTACTTTTCTCCTGAGCCACCACTAGCATAGAATATCTTTCCATTAATAAAGAATATTAAAAATCTTCTAAAACATCATCTATACCTGTAGGTACCTGGTCCTTGATTGGTGCCCTCCCACCTACCCTCTCCACTGCTAGGTTTTTCATATCACGCTATTGTTGTTCTTTTCATGGTTGTTTTGCTTTTGGATCTTAGTCTGTCACAGTATACTTCTGTGCATTCCTCACCTCCCACACCAAATCAGAGGTGGCTTTTGCTACCCTTCCCAGAAACACCTCCCAATTTCACAAACATATCTATCTTCATACCTCTGAGTTGAAGATTTTCTATCACTTAATAAGGAAAGAAAAAAAAAGAATAACAGATACACCCCTCCCAAATCTGACACAAATACCTTTCCCTCTTTGAAGACACAACCCTTTTATTATCTCTCTAACCTGCTTCATAATAGAAATGGGAAGGAATCACTCTACCTAATTCATTGGGAACATTGTTACTCTACTAACACTTTAATGGGATATTTTGCATGGAAGTGGCTATTTCTCTAAAACTAGAAATACATTATCTCACATTTCTCTAAATTAGAAATTGAAGCACGTGAAATATTTTCTTTTCAGCTGTGAATAATGTCTACTTACCTCCACTTTATCTATTGAGTCAGTGGGTAACTTTTGGATAAGAAAAACAGTTCTTCACAGGCTTTATGTTCCATGTTTCTAAATAATAGGAAATAAAGCCTGCATAGTAATCATATAAGAATTAGTTCATGAATTTTTAGGTTCCTCAGACAGAAATGGATGGGCAGCCCACCAAGAGGCTATTTTTGCATGTAAAATTGAAAAAACTCTTGAACTAGAAACACAGAAACCTGATGTGAGATAAAGAGTACCATAGCCCTTCACCCATATTACAGGCTTACGTCAGTTTACATACTCAGAGCTCCTTGAACAAAGTAGGCTTAAAGGGACCTGCATCAATTGCACTGGCAAAAGGAAACACCCAGACCTTTCAGGATTGTGGCCCTTGCTCTGAGCACTCTCTAATTCCTAGGGATTCAGAATACCAATATACAGCACTTAAAATGGAAACTTACAAGACTTAGGTGAGAAAGGCAATTTCAACCTGAATTTTTTTTTTTTAAATGGTAACAGTGGAAGCTAATTTTACTGCAGGGAACCAACCAATCTCATGGATTCTCTGTGGAAATATATATTATTATACCACCTTAAGAAAGAAATTTGGCATTGTGTATCAAATGCCTTTTTTAAAGTTTATGCATTCTTAGCATTTAATTACACTTTCTGTAGAAATAATTTAAAATCACAAACAATAATTAATAAGGGTTTGACTCAAAGATAAGTATTTATTTTAAAATTACTTGAAAATAGCATAAACAATCAATGATTCAATATTACATTTATATAAAATATATTGTGATTATGAATGATGTCTTAAAACTGTTTAAACTACATTATTAAATGAAAGTACATCTACAACCATCCAATCTTCGACAAACCTGACAAAAACAAGCAATGGGGAAAGGACCTCCTATTCAATAAATGGTGCTGGGAAACTGGCTCGCCATATGCAGAAAACTGAAACTGGACCCCTTCCTTAAACCTCATACAAAAATTAACTCAAGATGGATTAGAGACTTAAATGTAAAACCCAAAACCATAAAATCCCTAGAAGAAAACCTAGGCAATACCATTTAGGACATAAACATGGGCAAAGACTTCATGATGAAAACACCAAAAGCAATTGCAACAAAAGCCAAAATTGACAAATGGAATCTAATTAAACTAAAGTGCTTCTGCACAGCAAAAGAAATTATCATCAGAGTGAACAGGCACCCTACAGGATGGGAGAAAATTTTTGCAAGCTACCCATCTGACAAAGTCCTAATATCCAGAATCTACAAGGAATTTAAGCAAATTTATAAGAAAAAAAAATCAACCCCATCAAAAAGTGGGTGAAGGATATGAACAGACACTTTTCAAAAGAAGACATTTATGGAGTCAACAAACATGAAAAAAAGCTCAGCATCACCGATCATTAGAGAAATGCAAATCAAAACCACAATAAGATACCATTTCAAGCCAGTCACAATGGTGAATATTAAAACATCAAGAAACAATAGATGCTGGCAAGGCTATGGAGAAATAGGAACACTTTTACACTGTTGGTGGGAATGCAAATTAGATCAAACATTGTGGAAGACAGTGTGGCGATTCCTCAAGGATCTAGAACCAGAAATACCATTTGACCCACCGATCTCATTACTGGGTATATACCCAAAGGAATATAAATCATTCTTCTATAAAGACACATGCACACATATGTTTATTTCAGCACTATTTCCAATAGCAAAGACATGGAATCAACCCAAACGTCCATCAATAGACTGCATAAAGAAAACGTGATACATATACACCATGGAACACTACACAGCCATAAAAAGGGAATGAGATCACATCCTTTGTAGGGACATGGATGTAGCTGGAAGCCATCATTCTCAGCAAACTAACACAGGAACAGAAAACCAAACACTGCATGTTCTCACTCATAAGTGAGAGCTGAACAATGAAAACAGATGGACACAGGGAGGGGAACAACACACACCAGAGCCTGTTGCGGGGTGAGGGGAGGGAACTTAGAGGATGGGTCAATAGATGCAGCAAACCACCATGGTGCATGTATACCTATGTAACAAATCTGCACCTTCTGCACATCTATCACGGAACTTAAAGTAAAAAATAATAAAACATAAATAAATTTTTAAAAAAGAAAAAGTTGAATATGAAATTATAAAGTTTGATTGAAACTATATAAAAATATAAATATCAATGATCCAAATTTTGGCAGTATTTATCTTTTGTATAACTGTTAATAGAATTACAGATATTAACATGCTATGGTTTGAATGTTTATCCTCACCAAAACTCATGTTGAAATTTAATTGCCATTGTAACAGCATTGAGAGGTGAGACCTTTAAAACATGATTAGACTGTAAGGGCTCCACTCTCATAGATGGGATTGGTACCATTATAAAATGACCAGTTTGGCCCCATCTTGCCCTCTCTCATCCTCTCACCTTCCACGATGTAATTATGCAGAAAGAAGGCTCTCATCAGAAGTTGGCACCTTGATATTGGATTTTCCAGCCTTTAGAACTGTGAGCCAATAAATTTCTGTTTATTATAAATTACTCAGTCTTGGTTATTCTGTTATAGTGGCACAAAATGAACTAAGACATGAGGATACAATACATTTCCTTATTTTCTTCTTTTTCTACTTTCCAAATTGTTTTATTAATTTTAAAATGCTAATTTAAAATTTATTTGTGATGAGTAAGAGACATAATTTAGCAAGATAGAGACATCATTTTATTATATTTTATTTATATAATTATATAAATAATTATATATTTTATTACTACAAAAACATAGAACATGAAATAAACCATATATTTTAACTACAACTATATTACTAGTCCATAAATCTGTAATAATGCAATGTTAACAGGAAAGTTTATAGCACTAATGCCTTTATCAAGAAGTTAGAAAGATCTCAAATTAACAATCTAACTTTGCACTTAAAGGAACTAGGAAGAAAATAGCAAACCAAATCCAAAGCTACCAGAAGAAAAGAAATAAACTAGCGAAGAACTAAATGAAATTAAGATGCAAAAATCCATACAAAGATCAATGAAACCAAGAACTTGTTCCTTGTAAAAATAAACAAAATGGATGACCACTAGCTAGATTAACAAAGAAAAAATTAAGACCCAAATGAGTTCAATAAAAAATGACAGATGACATTATAGCCAAACCCACAGAAAAAAGATTCTCAGAGAATACTATGAACAGCTCTATTCACACCAATTAGAAAATCTAGAGGAAATGGATAAATCCTGAAAATATATAATCTCCCAAGATTAAATGTGGAAGAGTCTGAAACCCTGAATAGACCAATATTGAACTCTGAAACTGAATTGGTAATTTAAAAACCTACCAACCAAAAAACTCCCAGATGGATTCATAGCTAAATTTTACCAGATGCACAAAGAACATCAAATACACAAATGTAATACTTTTTCAGGAATTAGAGTATAAGGCGAAGACAGAAAATATGTAGTTAGGTGTTAATTGGTATATTTGTTATGCTTGTTTTCATCCGTTTATACTAAGGAACTCATGCCAGGCTTGCAATTTGATCATTAGTATCTGTCTTTGACTTAGAGGGCGTAGGAGTGGTGACCTCAATGATTCTATACTACACATACTATGGTGCTATTGTAGAAGCTTGCTTTTCTATTCTCTTCCAGCATTATTTTGCACAGTACCCTGAAACCAAATTCTAGATGGCCAACTGTTGACAAGAATTACAATTTTAATCTACAAGCATGTAGATGAATTATTACTTTACTAAACTGATCAGATGTTGCTGAATTCTGCATTAGGCCTATAAATTATTTAATATAACTTTGTTAATTGTCCATGTAGTTCTTCTAGTTTCTTAATAAAAGTAATTGTTTTTCAATTCTCAACCATTTTACCATTTCTTAGACAATTCCCTTAAACTTATGTATGGGTCTTAAACACAATTAAATACTGAAAGTTGCGGAGGTAAAAAGCTCAACATGCATCATATACAATGTCCTTTTAGATAAATAGTAGGCATAGATATGTTTATAAGAGTATCTAATTTCACGCAATGTAATAGTCATTTTTCTTACATTAAATATATCATATATCAAAATAAACACTGATGAACAAAAAAATGAGACATGTTATCACCATTAAGCCTATACTAAATAAAACGCTAGTGGGTATTTTTTAGGTAGAAAAGCCTCAGATGGAAGCTCCAAAAAACTAGGAAAGAATGGCAAAACCAAAAATATGAGGCTGGGCATGGTGGCTCACGCCCTTTAATCTCAGCACTTTGGGAGGCCGAGGCAGGCGGATCACAAGGTAAGGAGATCCAGACCATCCTGGCTAACACGGTGAAACCCCGTCTCTACTAAAAATAACAAAAATTAGCCGGGCATGGTGGTGGGTACCTGTAGTCCCAGCTACTCGGGAGGCTGAGGCAGGAGAAGGGCTTGAATATAGGAGGCGGAGCTTACAGTGAGTGGAGATCACGCCACTGCACTCCAGCCTGGGCGACAGAGTGAGACTCTGTCTCAAAAAAAAAAAAAAGTATTGTAAATATAAATGAATTTTAATAATATAAAACAAAAATGGTGCCTTATGGGATTTAAAATATATGAGGAACTAAAACTCATGTCAAGAATATAGAAATCAGGAGTGGGTAAAAAGAAATATTCTCAGGCCCTTATTTTGTCAGGAAGATGTGAAAGAACTGACCTATTTTAGCCTTTGATTAATAAAGAATGTGCATTACAAATTCTAGGGTAAGAACTAAAAGAATAATAAAAGAACATATAGCTACCAAATTAATAGAAGGTAAAAATTAAGCAATAGAAATGCTGTATCAAATTGATACAGACTGACAAATTGGATAAAGAGTCAAGACCCAACAGTGTGTTGTATTCAGGAAACCCATCTCACGTGCAGAGACAAACATAGGCTCAAAATAAAGGGATGGAGGAAGATCTACCAAGCAAATGGAAAAAAAAAAAGGCAGGGGTTGCAATCCTAGTCTCTGATAAAACAGACTTTAAACCAACAAAGATCAAAAGAGACAAAGAAGGCCATTACATAATGGTAAAGGGATCAATTCAACAAGAGCTAACTATCGTAAATATATATGCATCCAATACAGGAGCACCCAGATTCATAAAGCAAGTCCTTAGAGACCTACAAAGAGACTTAGACTCCCACAAAATAATAATGGGAGACTTTAACACTCCACTGTCAACATTAGACAGATCAACAAGACAGAAAGTTAACAAGGATATCCAGGAATCAAACTCAGCTCTGCACCAAGCGAACCTAATAGACATCTACAGAACTCTCCACTCCAAATCAACAGAATATACATTCTTCTCAGAACCACACTGCACTTATTCCAAAACTGACCACATAGTTGGAAGTAAAGCACTCCTCATGCTCTTCATGAAAGATTCAGCTAGATAATCTAGATAACTTGCTACAGCTTCTACATTTGCACTTCCTGCTTCGCCTTGTACGTTTATGTCATGGAGATAGCTTCTTTCCTTAAACCTCATGCATGAATCTCTGCTAGCTTCAAACTGTTCATCTGCAGCTTCCTAACCTCTCTCAGCCCAATACAATTGAAGAGAGTTAAGGCCTTTCTCTGGATTAGGCTTTGGCTTAAGGGAATGCTGGGGCTGGTTTGATCTTCTATCCAGACCACTAACACTTCTCCATACCAGCAGAAAGCCTTTTGTGGTTTCTTATCACTCATGTGATCACTGGAGTAGCACTTTTCATTTCCTGTAAGAACTTAATTTTTATTTTGCATTCACTACTTGGTTAACTGTTTGGAACAGGAGGACTAGCTCAGCTTTCAACTTGTCTTCCTCACTAAGCTTAATAGTTTCTAGCTTTCAATTTAAAGTGAGAGACATGTGACTCTTTCATTCACTTGAACACATAGAAGCCATTGTAGAATTATTAATTGGCCTAATTTCAGTATTTTTTGTCTCAGGTAATAGAGAGGCCTGAGGGGAAGGAAAGAGATAGGGGAATGGCCAGTGAATAGAGCAATAAGAATACACATAATATTTATTGATTATGTTCACCATCTTGTATGAGCATGGTTTCTAGTACCCCCAAACAATTATAATAGTAACACCAAATATCAGTGATCACAGACCACCATAACAGATATAATTTAAAAGTTTGAAATATTGCAAGAATTACCAATATGTGACACAAACGTGCTTAAAGCAGGGTTGTCACAAACCTTTAATTTGTAAAAAACATAGTATCTGCAAAGCATAGTAAAGCAAAGCACAATTAGAAATGCCTGTATATGTGTTAGCTGTTATTACTGTGGCTACTTATTTATCCATCCTCATAAATCATTGAACCAATATTTAGTTTTTGTTTTGTTTTGTTTTTTTGAGATGGGTGTCTCTCTGTCGCCCAGGCTGGAGTGCAGTGGTGCGATCTTAGCTCACTGCAACCTCTGCCTCCTAGGTTCAAGAGATTATCTTATTCAGCCTCCTGAGTACCTGGGTCTACAGGCGTGTGCCACCACATCCTCCTAATTTTTTTTTTTTTTATTTTTAGTAGAGATGGGGTTTCACCATGTTAGCCAGGTTGGTCTCGATCTCCTGACCTTGTGATCCACCTGCCTCAGCCTCCCAAAGTGCTGGGATTACAGGCGTTAGCCACCCCGCCCAACCCAATATTTAGTTCTTATTAAACTTTTTATTTTGAAAGAATTGTAGATCCACATGCAGTTGTAAGAAATAACAGAAAGATTCCATAGACCCTTTACCTAGTTTCCCCAATGATGAAATCTCACAAAATTTTAGTACAATTTCACGATCAGGATCTTGACATTGATACAGTCAAAATTCAGAACATTTTCACCACCATAAGGATCCCTTTTGTAAATACAAACTCTTTCTACCCTTAACTTCTTCTTACCCTATGGACACTGCTTATTTGTCCCCTCTTAAAAAAACAAAAAGTGTCATTTCAAGAAGGTTATATAAATGGACTAATACAATTATATAACCTTTTGGAACTGGCTTTTATCACTTATGTAATTCTCTTGAGATTTATCCAAGTTGTTGCATGTATAGTTGTTCCCCTTTTCTTTTTGCCGAATAGTAGTCCATGATATGGATATATCACAATTTTTCTTTAACCATTCACCCATTGAAGGACATCTGGGTTGATTCTTGTTTTTGGCTATTACAAATAGAGCTGCTTTTTTTAAAAAAAAATATTTGCACGGTTTTTTTGCAAATATAAATTTTTTTTCTCTGGGATTAGTGTCTGTAACAGAATTTTATGGTACTGGCTCATATGGTAGTTGCATGCTTCATTTTTTTAAAAAGCTGTCAAACTGTTTTTAAAATGGCAAAACATTTTACATTGCAACAATATATGAGTGATTAAGCTTTCTTACATCCTTGTCAGCATCCTGTGTTATCACTGTTTGTTATTTTAGCCATTCTGACAGATATTTAAGTGATATCTCATTGTGGTTTTAATTAAAATTTCCTTAATGATTAACAATGCTGAATGTCCTTTCATGTGTTTATTTGTTATCTGTAGGTCTGTTTCAGTGAAATGTCTGTCCATGTCTTTTGTCCATTCCAATTGGGTAATATTTTTTTCACTGTTTAGAGAATTCTTTATATATTCTAGATATTAATTCTTAACTAAATAAGTAGTTTTCAAATATTTTTCTCTCAGTCTGTAGTCTCTTATGGAGCAAAGTTTTCAGATTTTGATGAAGTAAAATATATCACTTTTTTTTATTTAGTAGATTATGCTTTTGGTGTCAACTCCGAGAATTGTTTGCCTAGCCCTAGATCCTAAAGATTGTCTTCTATTAAATAGTTTTATGTTTTACATTTAAGTCTGTTGATTCATTTTGAGTTAATTTTTGCATATGAAGTGATAGTCAAGGTTTTTTCTTCTTAATTGCCTGGGATCTAAGTTGTTCCAGCACAATTTGTTGAAAAGACTATCCTTGCTATATTGAATTGCTTTTGAACCTTTATCAAAAATCAGTTGGCCTAACTCGTGTGGGGCTATTTCTGTGTTCTCTATTCTGTCCCATTAATCTTATGCCGATTCCCATGCCAATATCATATGGGATTGATTACTGTAGACATGTAAATCTTGAAATTGGGTAGACTGATTCCACCTAACTTCTTGTTTTAGCTCTTTTATTTCCTTTGTTTTCTCTACAAATTTTAGAATAATCTTTACTATATCTACAAAAAATATTGCTTGGATTTTGACAGGAATTATGTTAAACCTGTATATCAATTTGGGGAGACTTGATATCGTTACTATGTTTAAAAACCTATTTTACACATAACACACTGGAAGATCCTGTGAGCCTGCATTTGTGATATAACTTCATTTTTATGATACAATAAACTCAAAATCTAATCAGGCAATGACATATCTGAATAAAAACAAGATAGTAGTTAATTAGTAATATGCCAGAATATTTCAGGAGCACAAGGCAATTTCCAGATGCTTGATACAGAAAACTAAGAGTTTCTCAAAGTTCACTTCTTTCCCTCTTTGGTTTCACCACCTTTTCTTCCTTTTGTGAACATACCAGATTTTTTTCTGCCTTAGTGCATTTGTATCTGTCAATCCCTAGAAAACTTCACTCCCAGCCTCTATGTGGTTGGCTCTTCTTATGTTCAGTTGTCAGTTTAAATGACACTTCTTCAATGTAGTCCTCCCTGATTATATCCAATCTAAGTAACTTACCACGCACTGTAACATCAACCTATTTTATTTATAGCACTTAGCCTTTACAATACTTACCACTATCTCCTTTTTATTATGAATAGTATATCTGCTGTCCCCCAAAATTGTTCACTAGAACCTGATGTCTTTAACAGCAGGGACCATTTTGTTTCTTTTGCTACTAAATCCCTTCTTCCTAGCACAGAGCCTGATACACAGTGGGTGCTATCTTTCTGTCAAATGGGTGAATGGATGAATTAGTACAGTTTGTTTAAGGCAAAGAAGACAGAAGGCAATTTGAAGAGACCATGGCTTAATCAAAAGCTTGAAGGCAAGAATAATGCTTTGAGCTCCAGTGAGCAAAGCAGTATAAGAAGGAAAATAGTTTTTAATGAGAACATTGTGCTTAATTGTGGAGGGCTTTGAACCTCTAAAGTAGGTGCTTTTTACTTTATCTTGAAGGTAATAGGCATGCTTTTAACAAGGTTGACATACTGATTTAAGAAAATTAAGAGGGAACAATACAACAAATTAGGGTGAGGGCCAGAGACCCGAAGCAGAAGCAAGATTGCTGTTGGGAATAATAAATGTGATAATATTGCTGTGATATGAGAAGACTTAGATGGTGGTGGTGTTAGTCATCATAGAAAGGAAACTCAGCTTAGAGAAAACTTGAAAGTTGAGCCTTCTTCAGCTACACCTGCTTACCTGTCTGATCAGTTAAAGCAATAGTGCTGATGAATCTGTGAAATAATTTTATAACACATCAGTGTCACATTTCTTTTATTTTTATTTGCAAATATATCCTTCCCGTGTTGAGAAATTTTTACAGGTAGACTTATTCTACCTGACTGTGAATGAGGCCGATTTCTTCCAGTTTAGTTGTACACAAAGCCATTTTGTGTTAATAAACTTGTTTCCTCACTTTAGAACAGGAGATATTTGTTGAATTGACCTAGAAAAGGCTATTTATTTGAAATAGAAGACAATCATAGGAACTTTATTTACTTCTAGGCACTCCACTGTGTCATACTGAGAATGTTTTATACGTTTAGGCCTTATTCTATTTTAGTATATCATTTGATTTAAAATGGGAAATAATGCTCACTGGGGTCCCTGATCTTCTATCCCAGGAGGTTTTGTGGTTCATTGTTCATTTTGCTCAATATGTGCTCCTGCAGTTGTATATGGCAGTCTTATAAAGTGGGGTCAGCCTGGGATAGCAACAAAGGGCTTTTCTTGTGAAGGGCTGCTCTTAGCTCATCTGTTTTACTCACACCCCAAACAAAAATTCCAAAACCATCCACTGGCATCAGGATTTCTAGGCCAGAGTCTTTTTGCTGTGAATAATTGCCATGATTTTCAAGGACTGTTCTATATTCTTTTCAGTCAATTCTTAAACCTAGCAAAATAATGTTCTTTGATACCAACTACCAAGAAGCAGTTGCTATAGGAAAACCAAATAGTCCTGACATTTCTACTTACCAGGTTTCACTTACAGTTCATTTCAGAGTGTGACAATTAGAAGCAACAAGGAAGGGCTTTGTTTTGTTTTTCCAGGTTCATTTCAAGGAACACTACACACAGCCTGCCTCCACGGTTGTTTGGTTAAAGAAAATGTTTCCACTTATACTACAGCTGCATTGTAATGGAAAATTGCTCTGGGTGCCAAACCCACCAAGAACATTAACATCACCAAAGACGACCTCTGTACTTGACTACTGTACATTTTTCCTTGCAATTTTTCAGCCACTAGTTATAAAGTGTAGCAGTTCTCTGGAAGTAGGACTAAAGCAGTCAACGTCAATTTATCCCCGCTCTCTGTTGATAAGCAGCAAGATGCTTTCTAAAATGTAAGGTAAATAGTTTCACAGGGATGCAAAGCAAGGAAATCCTTTCAGAATTGGCTGACTGGCCTCAGATTCACACCTTTGCACTGAGATTTGCTCTACAGAGTATTCATAATGGTTATTAAAGATGACTTGGAAGGTTAAAAAGACCAACAGAGACACTGTAGCTTCTAGGGCTGTTTTGACACTCCTTACTAGAGTTTCCTATTAGGTAGTATTAAAGATATTATTACTTATACATGTTATTGTTAGTTAAATTACAGTATACCTCTCATTCAATTTCACACTGGAGAAATTTGAAAACTTCTAACAGACAAGGAAATTATTGTGTAAGGACTTGCATGTTAAAAACTAATCCAAGAAATGAATGATTCATCTTCAGTATGCATGAAAGGCACCACGTTATTAGTCTAATACATAAATAACAGAAATGAATTATCTCATATCTATATGTAGCTTTGTCTGGATATATCAGCTCCTGGGATCATATTTATGAGTTGATGAACATAATGTAATTATATAATATTCATTATGGTTTCATTGAACAAAAGTGGAGAAATTATCTTCATATTTAAACTTTAAGGTAAAACCCTCAGTTTAATAAAAAGATTTTGGCTTTTTGTTTTAGAGGGATTTACAGTACTAATCAGTGGATAGAGTTCACATTAGCATCCAGTGACATTGCTTTGTCTGTATATATTCCTAGCTGTCAACAGAATGTCGTGAGGCAATTGCATCCTGATTCTATAGCTATCTTCCATTCTTTTATAATACACAAGGGTCTAATTTTCCATCAGCAAAGCATGAAATCCTGTAAGAATGCCATATAACCAGCATGCGCAAACAAGTAGCACTTTTTCTACACATAAAAATGCTTCATAAAATAACAGATAAATTAAATCTTCTTGTTCAAGTAAAGAGCTTGGAAATCATGACCTTTTATTAAAAAAATAGTTTTGTTTTTTTTTGCACAGAGCTGACACTGTCATGTAATTCAACTAAATTTGTTCACCACCTTACATGTTAATATGTGTGACCATTTCATTTTTCTTTGATTTACAGTGGAACTGTTTTATATCAGGAATATTTTATGGTTATGAATAACGGGCACGTTAACTTCATTAAGATTAGTATTTAGCAATTATCAAATTAACAAAGTGATGACTGGAGGATATGACTTGTATCCAACTATATTAGCTTTAACACTCATTCAACACTTTGTAGTCAAAGGACATAGAAACCAAGTATTCCATCTTTATTTATTCATATTTTGGGTACAGTGGGACAGGCAGTCAAAGTAAACATGAATCCTCAAAAATGACATTATAAAACATACTAAATGATGCATTCAAGATTTCCCTTCCCTCTCTGGAACATATCTAAGTTTGACAAACTGTTTGAAATTATCAATTCAATGATGCCCTTAAAAGGCTTAGCTCTGGCATATATTTAAAATACATTCAAGACATATGTCTCTTCTGCTGGAAGAACTACAGAAAGCTCAGTTTAACATCAGTGAGATGATTGAAACTGCTTAAATTATCATTCTCTATATGCATCTCATATTTCTACAACTTCAGGGTATTTTTAAACATTCTTTCTACATAATGTACAATTTACTTAGCACGTGGCATTCATATGTCTAGCTGTAAAATAACTTGTTGTAATTTAAGCAAACATGTTTTAAATAAAAGGTAGCTAAGGCTTCTAATCTCTGATGTATTGAGTGCAATGAAAGCTTCCATAAAAATGGATTTCCTGGGCAGCCAAAGACCACAGAGGCTCCCCTTAAAAAATACATTAATATATGATTTACCCTCATGCATTTCAATAAATCTGACCAATTTAACCAATGATGTGATGCCATTAACAAACTAGACTAAAAACAGAGGAGCAGGAAAAAATAGGGCACTTATTTTTGCCCATGAAATCATTTTTGTTTGCTTCTGTTTTTCAAACATTAGCAATGGATGTAACAGCAATGTTACAACTGCTTTTTTAAAAAATAGACTTAGTAAGTTATAATTGACATCAAATACAATGTATATGTTTAAAGGGCACAATTTGATAAGTTTTGACATACGTGTACATTGGTAAAATAATCACAATACAGATAATGAACATATTCTACTTCTCCAAAAGTTTCATTGTATCACTTTATAATTCCTTTCTTCCTATCCACCCTACAGCCCCCACTTGGTCTCCAGGAGCCTAAGTAGCAAATCTTCCACAAATGTATCTCTTAGATGGCATATAGACAATGCATTGCACAGATATCAGTTTTCCGACAGTAAACATTAGTTTGCATTTTCCAGAATTTTATATAAAGGAAATACAGTATGTACTTTTTTTGTCTGATTTCTTTCACTTTCCATAATTGAGATTCATACCTATTGAATAGAAATAGGAGCACATATCAATAGTTTTTTTTTTATTGTTGTACAGGGTTCCATTTTATAGATGTACCATGGCCTATTTATCCATTCACCTGTTAAAGGATGGTGGGTTGCTTCCACTCTGGAGCTCCTAAATGAAGGTGCTATGAGCATTCATGTATAAGTCTTTGTATAGACTTGTGCCTTCATTTTCTTTGAGTAATTGCCTAAACATGAAATAGCTGGATTATATGTTAAATGTACCTCTAACTTTAAGAAAATGCCACGCTATTTTCCAAAGTAATTGCAGCATTTTACATCCCTCCAAGAAATGTATGAGAGATTCAGTTTCTTTATATCATCACTAATACTTGGTATGGTCAGTCTTTTTCACTTATATTATTCCAATAAGTGTATACTGGTATCTCATTGTGGTTTCAATTAGTATTTCCCTACTGCTGCTGGGCATTTTTTCCATCTGTTTATTTGCCATCCATATATCCTCTTTGATAAAATGTCTATTCCAACATTTTGCCCATTTTTATGGGGTTGTTTTATTACTACCTTTAAAAATCCTTACTATATTCTGGATACGAGTGTTTTTATCAGAGGTATGACTTGTTAATATTTTCTCCTGCTATGTGATAATGAAGACAACTTTAGCCCAAAACCATGACAAGGTAATCTGGGAGTGTTTTTAAATTTTAGTCTTTGGCAGGTGAGTAAAGTCAACTTTCAATTAAAGGAAATCTATAGTTGAGCAAAAAAATCACTTCCTGCCACCTACAAATCCTGGAAAGACACCTGAAATGGCTGATAATTGTTTCATCTTTAATTTTTAAGTTAGTCAATATTATGGTCAGATGAAATAAGTTGTAAGGCTTCTTTTATTTTCTCACCAAATTTTGTATATACCTCTATTAAAAGCTTTGGTGGGATTGTGATAGCTTGTTTCCACATCTATAGTCCCACTGCTCTTGTGTTTCTTGGGGCAGATGCCTTGCTTCTTTGAACTTCATATCTCCACAATCTAACACAATGCTTGACACTAGCAGGTACTCAACAAGGGGTTAGTGAATGAATTAAAAGACCCTTATTCTATATTGTTAGTACATTTGGCAAAAATCAACTGATGCTTTCAAATTCCTCCTTCTCCCTCCAAGCTGTACTAAGTGGTATCAGTCCCAAACACTGAGTGACAACCTAAGAAAAAGTAGTTATCTAGAGTTCAGAAATGGCTGTTGCCATGATCGCTAAAGAAAACACATGTTTAGTTCCTAAATAGGTACTGAATGAGAAAATAAAGTGCTACAAACTCTTTTGTATTCTAAATACCAGAATTGGGCTGGTCTATGTCAAAGAATGAATAAGGTTATTTTCCATAGAGAAAAACAATCCTCTGGAGATTGTGAAAATAATTTTTCACAATGTCTAGGAATTCTGGCCACCATCTTCCCTTACAGCCATATTTTCTCTAGGCCAGTGATTTTAATTTTTTTTTTGCTTTTATAGTGTAGTATTTGTTTTCCTGAATGGGCATTAAAACAAATGCCCAGTGGCCTATTATTTTGACCAATGAGGTGAATTGGCTTCTATAGTCCTTTATGAACCTACAATGCCCATCCTATATACCAAATTCTCTCTGAGTAGGGGAAGCTGTGAAATGACTACAAGAGATTTATTAAGCCAAAGGTCTCCTAAGTTGACACACAGATAGCATAACAAAATAGTTGCATATATATGTTTTCAAATATATAGGTACCAGGCTGAAGCCATTTCAGCAGTGAGCCACAGGGTAGGAGTTCTTTTGGCTCTTGGTTACACTGTAGCCTAGAGATAAACAGTGTCTGATCGATCTGAGTATTCCAAGTGCCACACGGGGGACATGAGAAGGAAACAGATCATTTCTTTCCTGCCCAGGCCATGGAGCTGGGCAGTCCCCTCCACCACCTGTGGAGTTCCACCAGCACCCCTCAGGGCCATTGATTGTATTCTCCACTGGGGTATCTGAGGGTGACTTGGTGGTCCAACCCTGCCCAGCTTTGTCCCCCACGTTCAGGGCTGAGCAGGAAGCTCAGGCCATTGGGCATTCTATGGACCAGCCCACTGCTTGAAGCAAAAGATACATTCTCCCAGCAAACAAAAATCAAGCATATACACATCTGTTATTCTTGCAGCTGCCTTTTACCTGCAAGTACCACCTACTGACTTGGAGGTCAACAGCACAATCCAATACAAACTTTGCTAACACAAGTGCACTGTGCTGGAGAATGAGATAACCTCTTGAGACCTCTGCTATCCTGGCACTGCAGAAAGAAGTGAGCCTGCTCACTCATCTAGTATATCACTACTATAATCAGCATTTGAGACAAACACAACAGTAAACCTGTCTATAACACAGAAACTTACATGGTGTCTTCACCACTGAACACACCCAGAGCCAAAGCCAAATGACTCTACATAACATACACCATAATTACACCCCAAAGGGAAAAAATCCTATCCAAATGAAAGTCAATTTAAAAATAACAAGAAGAGGAAGAGATAGTTTTTCCAAATGAGAAGGAGTTGGCAAAACAATTCTGGAATAATAGAAAACAAAAAACAAAAGCAAAGGGGGGAGGAGCCAAGATGGTCAAATAGGAACAGCTCTGGTCTACAGCTCCCAGCGTGAGCGATGCAGAAGACGGGTGATTTCTGCATTTCCATCTGAGGTACCGGGTTCATCTCACTAGGGAGTGCCAGACAGTGGGCGCAGGTCAGTGGGTGCGCGCACCGTGCGCGAGCCGAAGCAGGGCGAGGCATTGCCTCACTTGGGAAGGGCAAGGGGTCAGGGAGTTCCCTTTCCCAGTCAAAGAAAGGAGTGACAGACAGCACCTGGAAAATCGGGTCACTCCCACCTGAATACTGCTCTTTTCCGACGGGTTTAAAAAACGGCGCACCTGGAGATTATATCCCGCACCTGGCTCGGAGGGTCCTACACCCACGGAGTCTTGCTGATTGCTAGCACAGCAGTCTGAGATCAAACTACAAGGTAGCAGCGAGGCTGGGGGAGGGGTGCCCGCCATTGCCCAGGCTTGCTTAGGTAAACAAAGCAGCTGGGAAGCTCGAACTGGGTGGAGCCCACCACAGCTCAAGGAGGCCTGCCTGCCTCTGTAGGCTCCACCTATGGGGGCAGGGCACAGACAAACAAAAAGACAGCAGTAACCTCTGCACACTTAAATGTCCCTGTCTGACAGCTTTGAAGAGAGCAGTGGTTCTCCCACCACGCAGCTGGAGATCTGAGAACGGGCAGACTGCCTCCTCAAGTGGGTCCCTGACCCCTGACCCCCAAGCAGCCTAACTGGGAGGCACCCCCCAGCAGGGCACACTGACACCTCACAGGGCAGGGTACTCCAACAGACCTGCAGCTGAGGGTCCTGTCTGTTAGAAGGAAAACTAACAAACAGAAAGGACATCTACACCAAAAACTCATCTGTACATCACCATCATCAAAGACCAAAAGTAGATAAAACCACAAAGATGGGGGGAAAAAACAGAGCAGAAAAACTGGAAACTCTAAAAAGCAGAGCGCCTCTCCTCCTCCAAAGGAACGCAGTTCCTCACCAGCAACGGAACAAAGCTGGATGGAGAATGACTTTGACGAGCTGAGAGAAGAAGGCTTCAGACGATCCAATTACTCTGAGCTATGGGAGGACATTCAAACCAAAGGCAAAGAAGTTGAAAACCTTGAAAAAAATTTAGAAGAATGTATAACTAGAATAACCAATACAGAGAAGTGCTTAACGGAGCTGATGGAGCTGAAAACCAAGGCTCGAGAACTATGTGAAGAATGCAGAAGCCTCAGGAGCCGATGCAATCAACTGGAAGAAAGGGTATCAGCGATGGAAGACGAAATGAATGAAATGAAGTGAGAAGGGAAGTTTAGAGAAACAAGAATAAAAAGAAACGAGCAAAGCCTCCAAGAAATATGGGACTATGTGAAAAGACCAAATCTACGTCTGATTGGTGTACCTGAAAGTGACAGGGAGAATGGAACCCAGTTGGAAAACACTCTTCAGGATATTATCCAGGAGAACTTCACCAATCTAGCAAGGCAGGCCAACCTTCAGATTCAGGAAATACAGAGAATGCCACAAAGATACTCCTCGAGAAGAGCAACTCCAAGACACATAATTGTCAGATTCACCAAAGTTGAAATGAAGGAAAAAATGTTAAGGGCAGCCAGAGAGAAAGGTCGGGTTACCCTCAAAGGGAAGCCCATCAGACTAACAGCAGATCTCTCGGCAGAAACTCTACAAGCCAGAAGACAGTGGGGGCCAATATTCAACATTCTTAAAGAAAAGAATTTTCAACCCAGAATTTCATATCCAGCCAAACTAAGCTTCATAAGTGAAGGAGAAATAAAATACTTTACAGACAAGCAAATGCTGAGAGATTTTGTCACCACCAGGCCTGCCCTAAAAGAGCTCCTGAAGGAAGCGCTAAACATGGAAAGGAACAACCGGTATCAGCCACTGCAAAATCATGCCAAAATGTAAAGACCATCGAGACTAGGAAGAAACTGCATCAACTAACGAGCAAAATAACCAGCTAACATCATAATGACAGGATCAAATTCACACATAACAATATTAACTTTAAATGTAAATAGACTAAATGCTCCCATTAAAAGACACAGACTGGCAAATTGGATTAAGAGTCAAGACCCATCAGTGTGCTGTATTCAGGAAACCCATCTCATGTGCAGAGACACATATAGGCTCAAAATAAAAGGATGGAGGAAGATCTACCAAGTAAATGGAAAACAAAAAAAAGGCAGGGGTTGCAATCCTAGTCTTTGATAAAACAGACTTTAAACCAACAAAGATCAAAAGAGACAAAGAAGGCCATTATATAATGGTAAAGGGATCAATTCAACAAGAAGAGCTAACTATCCTAAATATATATGCACCCAATACAGGAGCACCCAGATTCATAAAGCAAGTCCTGAGTGACCTACAAAGAGTCTTAGACTCCCACACATTAATAATAGGAGACTTTAACACCACACTGTCAACATTAGACAGATCAACGAGACAGAAAGTCAACAAGGATACCCAGGAATTGAACTCAGCTCTGCACCAAGCAGACCTAATAGACATCTACAGAACTCTCCACCCCAAATCAACAGAATATACATTTTTTTCAGCACCACACCACACCTATTCCAAAATTGACCTCATACTTGGAAGTAAAGCTCTCCTCAGTAAATGTAAAAGAACAGAAATTATAACAAACTATCTCTCAGACCACAGTGCAATCAAACTGGAACTCAGGATTAAGAATCTCAATCAAAACCGCTCCACTACATGGAAACTGAACAACCTGCTCCTGAATGACTACTGGGTACATAACGAAATGAAGGCAGAAATAAAGATGTTCTTTGAAACCAACGAGAACAAAGACACAGCATACCAGAATCTCTGGGACTCATTCAAAGCAGTGTGGAGAGGGAAATTTATAGCACTAAATGCCCACAAGAGAAAGCAGGAAAGATCCAAAATTGACACCCTAACATCACAATTAAAAGAACTAGAAAAGCAAGAGCAAACACATTCGAAAGCTAGCAGAAGGCAAGAAATAACTAAAATCAGAGCAGAACTGAAGGAAATAGAGACACAAAAAACCCTTCAAAAAATCAATGAATCCAGGAGCTGGTTTTTTGAAAGGATCAACAAAATTGATAAACCGCTAGCAAGACTAATAAAGAAAAAGAGAGAAGAATCAAAGAGATGCAATAAAAAATGATAAAGGGGATATCACCACCGATCCCACAGAAATACAAACTACCATCAGAGAATACTACAAACACCTCTACGCAAATAAACTAGAAAATCAACAAGAAATGGGTAAATTCCTCGACACATACACCCTCCCAAGACTAAACCAGGAAGAAGTTGAATCTCTGAATAGACCAATAACAGGATCTGAAATTGAGGCAATACTCAACAGTTTACCAATCAAAAATACTCCAGGACCAGATGGATTCACAGCCGAATTCTACCAGAGGTACAAGGAGGAACTGGTACCATTCCTTCTGAAACTATTCCAATCAATAGAAAAAGAAGGAATCCTCCCTAACTCATTTTATGAAGCCAGCATCATCCTGATACCAAAGCCAGGCAGAGACACAACAAAAAAAGAGAATTTTAGACCAATATCCTTGAAGAACATTGATGCAAAAATCCTCAATAAAATACTGGCAAAACGAATCCAGCAGCACATCAAAAAGCTTATCCACCATGATCAAGTGGGCTTCATCCCTGGGATGCAAGGCTGGTTCAATATACGCAAATCAATAAACATAATCCAGCATATAAACAGAACCAAAGACAAAAACCACATGATTATCTCAATAGATGCAGAAAAGGCCTTTGACAAAATTCAACAGCCCTTCATGCTGAAAACTCTCAATAAATTAGGTATTGATGGGACGTATTTCAAAATAATAAGAGCTATCTATGACAAACCCATAGCCAATATCATACTGAATGGGCAAAAACTGGAAGCATTCCCTTTGAAAACTGGCACAAGACAGGGATGCCCTCTCTCACCACTCCTATTCAACATAGTGTTGGAAGTTCTGGCCAGGGCAATCAGGCAGGAGAAGGAAATAAAGGGTATTCAATTAGGAAAAGAGGAAGTCAAATTGTCCCTGTTTGTAGATGACATGATTTTATATCTAGAAAACCCCACTGTCTCAGCCCAATATCTCTTTAAGCTGATAAGCAACTTCAGCAAAGCCTCAGGATACAAAATCAATGTACAAAAATCACAAGCATTCTTATACACCAACAACAGACAAACAGAGAGCCAAATCATGAGTGAACTCCCATTCACAATTGCTTCAAAGAGAATAAAATACCTAGGAATCCAACTTACAAGGGATGTGAAGGACCTCTTCAAGGAGAACTACAAACCACTGCTCAAGGAAATAAAAGAGGATACAAACAAATGGAAGAACATTCCATGCTCATGGGTAGAAAGAATCAATATCGTGAAAATGGCCATACTGCCCAAGGTAATTTACAGATTCAATGCCATTCCCATCAAGCTACCAATGACTTTCTTCACAGAATTGGAAAAAACTACTTTAAAGTTCATATGGAACCAAAAAAGAGCCCGCATCGCCAAGTCAATCCTAAGCCAAAAGAACAAAACTCGAGGCATCACACTACCTGACTTTAAACTATACTACAAGGCTACAGTAACCAAAACAGTATGGTACTGGTACCAAAACTGATATAGATCAATGGAACAGAACAGAGCCCTCAGAAATAACACCACATATCTACAACTATCTGATCTTTGACAAACCTGAGAAAAACAAGCAATGGGGAAAGGATTCCCTATTTAATAAATGGTGCTGGAAAAACTGGCTAGCCATATGCAGAAAGCTGAAACTGCATCCCTTCCTTACACCTTATACAAAAATCAATTCAAGATGGATTAAAGACTTAAACGTTAGACCTAAAACCATAAAAACCCTAGAAGAAAACCTAGGCATTACCATTCAGGACATAGCCATGGGCAAGGACTTCATGTCTAAAACACCAAAAGCAATGGCAACAAAAGACAAAATTGACAAATGGGATCTAATTAAACTAAAGAGCTTCTGCACAGCAAAAGAAACTACCATCAGAGTGAACAAGCGACCTACAGAATGGGAGAAAATTTTCGCAACCTACTCATCTGACAAAGGGCTAATATCCAGAATCTGCAATGAACTCAAACAAATTTACAAGAAAAAAACAACCTCATCAAAAGTGGGCAAAGGACATGAACAGACACTTCTCAAAAGAAGACATTTATGCAGCCAAAAAACACATGAAAAAATGCTCATCATCACTGGCCATCAGGGAAATGCAAATCAAAACCACAATGAGATATCATCTCACACCAGTTAGAATGGCAATCATTTAAAAAGTCAGGAAACAACAGGTGCTGGAGAGGGTGTGGAGAAATAGGAACACTTTTACACTGTTGGTGGGACTGTAAACTAGTTCAATCATTGTGGAAGTCAGTGTGGTGATTCCTCCGGGATCTAGAACTAGAAATACCATTTGACCCAGCCATCCCATTACTGGGTATATACCCAAAGGACTATAAATCATGCTGCTATAAAGACACATGCACATGTATGTTTACTGCGGCATTATTTACAATAGCAAAGACTTGGAACCAACCCAAATGTCCAACAATGATAGACTGGATTAAGCAAATGTGGCACATATACACCATGGAATACTATGCAGCCATAAAAAATGATGAGTTCATGTCCTTTGTGGGGACATGGATGAAATTGGAAATCATCATTCTCAGTAAACTATCACAAGAACAAAAAACCAAACACCGCATATTCTCACTCATAGGTGGGAACTGAACAATGAGAACACATGGACACAGGAAGGGGAACATCACACTCTGGGGCCTGTTGTGGGGTGGGGGGAGGGGGGAGGGATAGCATGGAAAGATATACCTAATGCTAGATGATGAGTTAGTGGGTGCAGCGCACCAGCATGGCACATGTATACATATGTAACTAACCTGCACATTGTGCACATGTACCCTAAAACTTAAAGTATAGTAAAAAAAAAACACAAAAAAATGTTATTATGACACCCCCAAAAAATCACACTAATCTCTAGCTACTGATCCTCACCCAAATGAAATCTTTGACATACCAGACAAAGAGTGCAAAATATTGATTTCAAAGAAGTTCAGTGAGGTCCAAGACAAAGTCAGAAAAGCAATGCGGGATATGAATGAAAAAATTACCAAAGAGACATGTATTATACCAAGCAGAAACAGCTATGCTTATATCAGATACATAACTTCTAGACATAAAAACTTAATTAAAAGAATGATAATATACAATTGAAATCTTTAACAATAGATAATGCCAAGCAGAATAAAGAATTTCAGAGCTTGAAGAGAGGTCTTTTAAATTAATCCAGTCAGAAATACAGAAATGAAGAAAAAAGAATTTAAAAAAAATGCCTTAAAGAGACATGGGTTTATGTAAAACATCCAAACCTATGAGTCAGGAATACCTGAAGGAAAATAAAAAGTTTGAAAAACCCATTTGAAAAAGTAATTAAGGAAAACTTTCCTATTCTTGCTAGAGATGTAGACATCCAGATACAAGGGGCTCGGAGAATTCCAGAAAAATACATTTCAAGACAGACTTCACCAAAACGTATAGTCATCAGGTTATCTAAAGTCAGCATTAATGAAAAACCCTAAAATCAGCATGAGAAAAGTATCCAATTACTTATATAGGAAATCCTATTAGGCTGATACCAGACTTCTAAGCAGAAATCTTACAAGCCAGAAGAGATTGGGATCCTATTTTCAGATTTCTTAAAGAAGAAAAAAACTATTAACTATAAGCATTGTATTGTGCTAAAATAAGCCTCATAACTAAAGGAGTAATAAAATGTTTCCCAGATAAGCCCATGCTAAGGGAATTCATCACCACTAGACTAGTCCTATAAGAAATATTCGAGAGACTTCTAAACATGAAAACAAAAAGTTGATACCTACCATCTTAAAAACACACAAATGTATAAGACTCACAGAGCTTATAAAACTATTACACAAATAAGACTGCAAAGCAACTAGATAACAATTAACATTAGGACAGGAAAAAAACCCTCACATACCAATATTAACTTTAAACATAAATGAATTAAATGCTCTACTTAAAAGATATAGACTAGTGAAGTTGATTTTTTAAAAAAATGTTCTATTATATGGCTGCTAACAAGAAACTTATCTAATTGGTAGGTACTTGCAGACTGAAGGTAAATTATGGAAAAAGATATTCCACACAAATGGAAACTAATACCAAGCAGAAATAGCTTTGTTTATATAAGATAAAACAAACTTTAAATCAACAATAACAAAAAAGACAAAGTCATTATATAATGGCAAAGATCATTATCAGCACTCAACAGATCATCAAGGCAGAAAATCAACAAAGAAACATTAAACTTGAATTAGACTCTAGACCAAATTTATCCAGCAGAAATTTACAGAACAGTGTACCCAACAACTGCAGAATATCATCAGAATATCATTTTTCTTATCAATGCATGAAATATTTCCAAGATTAGGCCACAACACATGTCTCAATAAATTTATTAAGAAGCAAAATCATATCAGGTATCTTCCTAGACCACAGTGGAATAAAACTAGAAATAAATTATAAGAGAAACTCTCAAAACTATACAAATACATGGAAAGTAAAAAACCTGCTCCTGAATGATTGTTGGGTCATGGTGAAATTGAAATGGAAATTTAAAATTGTTAAAACAAAAAATAGAGATGCAACATACCAATATCTCTGGGATATAGCAAAAGCAGTGCTAAGAAGGAAGTTCAGAGTATTAAATGTCTACATCAAAAAGACAGAAAGATCCCAAATTAAAAACCTAAAGTTGTACCTCAAGGAACTAAAAAAAAAAGCAAGCAAAAACAAAGCCAAAGCTAACAGAAGAAAATAAATAGCAAATATCAAAGTAGAACTAAATAAAATTGAAAAAATACAAAGGATTAATAAAACAAAATGTTTCTGTTTATCTCTTGTATTTCTGTGAACTTCTCTAGTCACAAACTAGAAAAATTAGAGGAAATAGATAAATTTCTGGAAACCTAAAACCTCCCAAAATTGAACTAGAAAGAAATAGAAATTCTGAACAGACCAATAATGAGTGATGAGATCGAATCAGTAATAAAAGAATACTTCCTGCCTCTTCAAAAATAGCACACGACAAGAAGGATTCAAAGCTGAATTTTATCAGAAGTACAAAGAAGAACTAGTACCAATCTTACAGAAATTATTCCAAAAGCTTGGAAAGGAGGGAATCCTCCCTAACTCATTCTACAAATCCATTATCACCTCAATGGCAAAGCCAGGCAAAGAAAGAATTATAACCCAATATGCCTGATGAACATAGATACAAAAGTCCTCAAAGTACAAACAAACTGAATCCAACAGCACATCAAAAGTATAACATACTAAATCAAGTGGGTTCTATTCCAGGGACACAAAGATGGTTTAATATACATAAATCAATAGTTCAATTCACCAAATAAACAGAATTTAAGCCAAAAAAAAAAAACCATATGATGATGTCAATAGACACAGAGCATTTGATAAATGTCATCATTTCTTCATGATAAAAACCCTCACAAAACTAGACAACAAATAAAAAATAATAAAAGCCATATATGACAAACTCACAGCCAACATCATACTGAGCAGGAAAAAGTTAAAATTCCCCCTGTTAGGTGGAACAAGAAAAGGTTGCCACTTTCAGTCCTATTCAACATAGTACTCAAACTCTTGACCTTAGAGAAATCAGGCAAGAGAAAAAACTAAGAGGCATAAAAGCTGGAAAACATGAAGTCAAATTATCTCTGGTTGTTCATGATATAATCTTATACCTAGAAAACCCTAAAGACTCCTTCAAATGACTCCAAATTTAGTAAGTGAATTCAGCAAAGTTTCAGGATAAAAAAAAAATCAACACAAAAATTAGCTGGGTGTGGTGGTGGGTGCTTGTAGTCCCAGCTACTCAGGAGGCTGAGACAGGAGAATGGCGTGAACCTGGGAGGCAGGGCTTGCAGTGAGCCAAGATTGCACGACTGCACTCCAGCCTGGGTGACAGAGCAAGACACCATCTCAAAAAAAAAAAATTATTAGCATTTTTATAAACCAATAACAGGCTGAGAACCAAGTCAAGACCTTAATCCCATTTAAAATAGCTACAAATACCCACAAATCCTAGGAATACATTAATCAAGGACGTGAAAATTCTCTTAAAGGAAAACTACAAAACACTAAGAAATCGTAGATGACACAAACAAATAGAAAAACAACCTACACATATTGATCAGAAGAATCAATATCATTAAAATGATGATATTGTCCAAAGCAATACTGAACCACACTATCCATAAGCTTGGATAGCCATAAACAGAAGAATAAAGCTGGGCCCATATTTCCCACCGTATACAAAAATTAACTCAAGATAGATGATATGGTTTAGCTGTGTCCCCATCCAAATCTCATTTTGAATTGTAACTCCCACAGTTTCCACATGTCATGGAAGGAACCCAGTGGGAGGTGATTGAATTATGGCAGTAGGTTTTACCTGAGTTGTTCTTGGCAGAGTGAAGGAGTCTCATGAGATCTAATGGTTTTAAAAATGGGAGTTTCCCTGCACAAGCTCTCTCTCTCTTGCCTGCCACCATCCATGTAAAATCTGACTTGCTCCTCCTTGTTTTCCACCATGTTTGTGAGGCCTCCCCAGCCATGTGGAACTGTAAGTCCATTAAACCTCTTTCTTCTGTAAATTGCCCAGTCTCAGGAATGTCTTTATCAGCAGTGTGGCAATAGACCAATACAATATTGGTACCAGTAGAGTAGAGCATTGCTGAAAACATACCCAAAAATGTGGAACTGACTTGGGGACTGAGTAACAGGCAGAGGCTGGAACAGTTTGGAGGGCTCAGAAGAAGAGACAAAAATGTGAGAAAGTTTGGAACTTCCTAGAGACATGTTGAATGGCTTTCACAAAAATGCCGATAATGATATGAACAATAAAGTCCAGGCTGAGGTGGTCTCAGATGGAGATGAGGAACTTGTTGGGAACTGGAGCAAAGGTGACTCTTGTTATATTTTAGCAAAGAGACTGGCGGCATTTTGCCCCTGCCCTAGAGATTCGTGGAACTTTGAACTTGAGAGAGATGATTTAGGGTATCTGGCAGAAGAAATTTCTAAGAAGCAAAGCCTTCTGGAGGTGACTTGGGTGCTGTTAAAGGCATTAAGTTTTCTAAGGGAAGCAGAGAGTAAAAGTTCAGAAAATTTGCAGCCTGACAATATGATGGAAAAGAAAAACCCATTTTCTGAGGAGAAATTCAAGCCAGCTGTAGAAATTTGCATAAGTAACAAGGAGCTGAATGTTAATCCCCAAGACAATGGGGAAAATGTCTCTAGGGCATGTCAGAGATCTTCATGGAAGCCCCTCCTATCACAGGCCCAGAGGCCTAGGAGGTAAATACGGTTTCATGAGCTGGGCCAGAGTCCCCTTGCTGTATGCAGCCTAGGGACTTGGTACCCTGTGTCCCAGCTGCTCTAGCCATGAGTAAAAGGAGCCAAGGTACAGCTAAGTCCATGGCTTCAGAGGGTGCAAGTCCCAAGCCTTGGCAACTTCCATGTGGTGTTGAGCATGTGGGTACACAGAAGTCAAGAACTGAGGCTTGGAAATCTGTCTAGATTTCAGAGGATGTATGTAAATGCCTGGATGTCCAGGCAGTTTGCTACAGGGGTGGGGCTCTCATGGAGAACCTCTGCTAGGGCAGTGTGGAAGGGAAATGTGAGGCCGGGGCCCCCACATAGAGTCTCTACTGTGTGGGGACCACCTTGTGGAGCTGTGAGAAGAGGGCCACCATCCTCTAGACCCCAGTATGGTAGATCCACCAACAGTTTGCACCATATGCCTGGAAAAGCTGCAGACACTCAACACCAGCCCATAAAAGCAGCCAGTAGGGAGGCTATACCCTGCAGAGCCACAGGGCTGGAGCTGCCCAAGACCATGGAAGCCCACCTCTTGCATCAGTGTGACCTGGATGCAAGACATGGAGTCAAAGGAGATCATTCTGGACTTTTAAGATTAGACTGCCCTGCTGGAATTTGGACTTGCATGGGGCCTGTAGTCCCTTTGTTTAGGCCAATTTCTCCCATTTGGAGTGACTGTATTTACCCAATCAATGCCTGTACCCCCACTGTATCTAGGAAATAGCTAACTTGCTTTTGATTTTACAGGCTCAAAAGCAGAAGTAGACTTTTGAGTTAATGCTGAACTGAGTTAAGACTTTGGGGAACTGTTGGGAAGGCATGATTGGTTTTGAAATGTGAGGACATGAGATTTGGTAGGAGCCAGGGGCAGAACAATATGGTTTGGCTGTGTCCCTACTCAAGCCTCATGTTGAATTGTAACTCCCACAATTCTCATGCATCATGGGAGGAACAAGGTAGGAGGTGATCGAATTATGGGGACTGGTCTTTCCAGCGCTGTTCTCATGATAGTGAATGGGTCTCCCAAGATCTGATGGTTTTAAAAATGGGAGTTTCCTTGCACCAGCTCTCTCTTGCTTGCTGCCATCTATGTAAGATGTGACTTGCTCCTCCTTGCCTTCCATCATGATTGTGAGGCCTCCCCAGACATGTGGAACTATAAGTCCATTAAACTTCTTTCTTTTGTATATTGCCCAGTCCCAGCTATGTCTTTATCAGCAGTGTGAAAATGGAATAATGGTATGGATTAAAGACTTAAGGTTAAGATCTGAAACTATAAAAATTCTAGAAGAAAACCTAGGAAAAACTCTTCTGGACATTGGCCTTGACAAAAAAAAATTATGACTAAGACCCAAAAGGCAAATGCAACAAAAATAAAAATAGACAAATGGGACTTAATTAAACTAAAAAGCTTCTGCATAGCAAAAGATATTACTAACAGAGTAAAGAGACAACCTACAGAATGGGAGAAAATATTTACAAAGTAGGCATCGAACAATGGACTAATACCCAGAATCTGCCAGGAACTCAAACAATCCAACAAGGAAAAACAAATAATTTCATTAAAAAGTGGGCAAAGGACATTACAGACTCATTTAAACTTCATTTTTTAGATTTTATTACATGTGAAGCTGTCTTAAGACTTTAGATAATGCTAAATAAATGCCATGTACAAATGGTACCTTTGGTTGGAAACAAATATATGCTAATCATTATTAATTGAGTCCTGGTTAATTTGGCATAAATGCTATAAGACACAGATAAGTTTTTAAACTCTGGGAAAAAATATGACATTTAAAGAAGGAGATTAGGTTAAAAGTGTTTAAGCATTTTACAGAACTAATAATTTGCTCATCAATTAATGAAACAATCAAAATATGAATTAGCCAAAAATACTAATTTAGAAATCTATTATAGGCCTTGAACACCAAAAATAAAATCTTGCATGTTTGAAGTTATGCTTTCCCCATTTATTTTTATAAACGTTTAGATGTACTGCCCTACTTTTGCTACATATGAGGAAATGTGACAAGGAAAAAATATGCTCAAGAATGATTGTAAGGCCATAAGTTTTCAAGCTGTCAAGAATTTAAATTATTCTAAAAAGTGTAGGACTGTTCGTGAATAGGACGAAATGGAAACTAATAATAATATCCAAGAAAAATTTTCTTCATAAATTTTGAGGCAATTCCATCAAAAACTTAGATGAATGATATAAATAAGAAAACCGTTGAGTGAAAATAAAAGCCTAAACTATGGCAGAAACTATGCAAGCACCCATAGTGTACTCTACAGATGTTTACAATGTACAAAGGCAGCGTGTCATCAAAGTAAGTTGTGTACATCTCACCAGGTTTCTCCTGGATTTCTGTTAGTCAGCCAAGGAAAATCCAAAATATTTTTTCAAAGCAGATTACTGATATGAAAGAATTACTTCAACAAGATAACAGTAGAAATGGAATGAGAAAGAGAAGGTGACAGAAATAATTGAAAGTGATAATGAAGCAGGAAGAAAGGCATAAACTTGAATTCAAATTTTTTTTAATTTGTAATCATGTGGTCATTACAAATGGCTGAAAATTATTCATTTTGTTTCTTAACTTGTAAACAAAGGAACCTGTCTAATTTTTAGTCTATAAGTCAGCAGTCCCCAGCCTTTTTGGCACCAGGGACCAGTTTCGTGGAAGACAATTTTTCTGTGGAGGAGATGGGGGAGGTTTTCCGGATGAAACTGTTCCACCTCAGATCATCATGTATTAGATTCTTATAAGAAAGGCACAACCTAGATCTCTCGCATGCGCAGTTCACGGTAGGGTTTGTGCTCCTATGAGAATCTAATGCCTCACTGACCTGACGGGAGGCAGAGCTCAGGCGGTAATGCTCGCTGGCCTGCCACTCACTTCCTGCTTTGCAGCCTGGTTCCTAAAAGGCCATGAACTGGTACATGGCCTAGGGGAATCTTTGCTCTAAATGATTGCACTTTCATGAATTCCAAACTTTTCTTCAATTTATGGAAGCATAGAACAAGAGAATGCCTACTTGCAGCCTAAAGTGGGAGGGAGATCATTGATGGCACCGGATAAATTCATTCTTGGAAAGCAAGTCAGGTGTCAACAGCTACACTCCATCATTTCATTTGGAGAAGGGAAGGAAAAAAGTATCCATCTTTTCAGAATGCCCCTTCAGCTCTGCACTTGCAGTGCAAAGGTTAAAAAGAGATGGCAATCACACAAACACTATCAGGCCACTGATTGCCTGAAGGAGAAATGTCCACCCAGGAAACTAGATGGCTATAGGATTAATACAAGAAATACTCAAATCCTTGTGTACACTAAGTTCTTTCTGTTGCTGAATAAATAAAAATATAATTTAAGTTCACGTAAAAGGAGTATTCAGCCTAGAAAAAGGAGGACGTCTGACCAATTGATGTTTACTTCATTCATTGGTGGAGGGTGTACTATACTATTGGCCCTGTAACAAAAAGATGAATTGAATACAATCTCTGCCCCCTGGGGACTCCAGTCTGCTCTGGTAGACTGGCAGGTCCCTGAGCATGTTTTTGCCAATAAAGAATTAAAATCTCTCAGTATACTCCACTTCTTTTACCTCTATTTCCTCTCTAAAGGGAAAGACAGAGTCTTCATTCCCCAGGTATATAAATTCTATTTCTTGTGTCTAAGGAAGAGTGATCTCATGATTGCATTAAATAAAAATAATAGTCTTTACTAGCTTGCTGCTGGGTAACAGAGACAAATCTTTCTTCTCGTTGTGATTGTTATTTTTGCTTTTGCACAAGATCTTATTCTACATACTTTTCAGAAAACATGATTTGAACTGCAGAACGCTAACATTCCTGTAATGATGAGATTTGTTACATGGAAGCCCACTGACACACTGCTAAATATTAGTCTGTTCTTCTCCCTACAGATAGAATGTCATTGGCAAATGAGAATCAATTGTACTTACAAAAACTCTAATTCAAAAAATTCAAAATGTCCCTAAGTAACTTCTTCAATTCTACCCCAGGCAGGAAATTTCTATCTTTAACTTCTCATGTTTAAGTTATGCCTTTTTCCTTCTGACCATATGGATTTCAAATGGCAAATCACTCTCTGTAATTTATCATGTCTTTAAAAGCATAAAATGTAATCATATTTACTATGTCCTATGCAAATGCAATGACAATTAGTATCTCAATAGTGGATAACCTTCAGAGATATCTCCGAATTCAGGTATATTTCTTTACTAGTTGAGTATTTCAATTTTAGAGAAGGGGGATTTTGCCTTAATTTCAAATGCCTAGTTTTCTGTAATTTCTAGGTGAGATTTTTCAAAATTACATGTATAATGTTAGGATTAGGGAACTGAAATTTAGAAAACCTTGTATTTGTGAATTTGATGGTAACTGCATTTTTTAAAAAGGGTTTCACTCCATAGATTAAAAAAGAATATTGCAAAATAAGTTTATTTTTAACCACCTGATAAATGCAGAAATTTTCAAGACAACCAGGGACCTGGTTCAAAAAATTCATTTAAAAGATACTTCAGGTGACTTAAAAATACACTCTTTAAAATAATTTGTGGTGGGGATAATTTTGGTAAGAAAATCTTACATTGAGTGTGAATTGTTATTTTTGAAAAACAAAAGGACTATTATAAGTACAAATAGTTTCCAGGAAAAACCTTTTTCCTCAAACAGCTATCTTTATAAAGGTACCTTAATGATTGCTTTGTGAAGTTGATTGTTATCGTCATGTCCAAGAGGAGGTCTGACATTTTATCAATATCACAGCATTTTAAAGGAACATAGGAAACAGCCGCGTGTCACTTCCAGAGATTTTTATTAAACAGAGAATTAAACTGACAATTTATACATCAACATAAGCTGATGCTCATAACACATTGGGTCTAGTCAAACTATTCTGAGCATTTATAAGCTATTGATTCATAGATGTATACATATTTTCATAATTTACCATTTTGGAGACTATGCACTTTTCCTCCTAATGTTCTAAAATCTCGTGGCAGGATTTTTATTATATGCAAATTAGCAGCATTTGATTAGGTCCTGAGGCGGCTTCACCTGGGTGTTCAGAGGAATAGCAATGGGAAGTGAGGAAGAATATTTCATCACTGAAGTGTGTTTTCCCTTGGGGGACACCACCATTTGATTTTGACATTTATTTGTCCTGTGCTATAAAGGACAAAATTACAGTTATACTTTTTTTATACTGTGCAGTGGGCATCATGTCAGAAAAAATTAAATCAAAATAGTATGTTTGCACACAAAACAAGATCCAAAACCAAACTCATTAAACAAATCCCTGGTTAAAATCATAGTGCATTAAAAAATACTATTTGACTAATGCTCAATGTTAAGTGTATATAAATAGAATCCATGAGAAACCAAACTGAAGAAACCAGATTACATCTATATAGCTTCATAGTGTTCTCTTGGCTCTCTACAACAAAATACATTTGAAAATATAGGTTCATTCGGTACTTAATTACCAAGTTCTTGTTTGCCTTACACCATTTTTAGAATCCTGAAACAAAGTTACTACCTGATAGTTAATGATTGCTATAACAATAAATATTTGCCAAATATATTTTCTTGTATTTTAAATTTTGCAATCTTTTAAAAATTTGAAATCTATACCACTTTATATTTTTCTGTCAAGAAATAATTGAGTCACTTTTTAAAATTGAACTTGATCATATTAAAAGCAATTTGAAAATATATTTTATTTGTCCATTTATCAAAATATAACAACCTTTGCGAGTGATTACCTTGAACGAGAAATACAAGGAAAAAGACTAAGAACAGTCAATGACAGCTACAAGTTTTCTTAAGCATGGAGTTAGCTTTTATTCCCTAATTATCCTCACATACAGCAATTATAAACCAGTAAAGAACTAACAAATTAAAGCTTTCTCAGAAATATTCTAAAATTTGTGTTTTTTCAAAGCCACGATTCTCTGTAAAGCATCTCTTAACTGAAGAAAATAGTCACAAAGCACCTTCCTGTTTTGATAACTAAATAAAACTAAAATTACCAGGACATCAGACATCCTAGAATTGATGCATTTCTGTGGATTTCAGGAAAAAGTACCTTTTTCTGTTATGTTTTATGTATCTGCATTATGTGTTATTTTCTAAATATCATAAATTTAAATATAAATAATAATTATGTATCTGGCACATAAAAAGTTGGCTATGATGTCAATAATGCTAAAGAGAAAACTGAAACAGTAATATGTGCTAATAGCAAAAAGGGAAGTGAAATGGAATCTCCTCTAATTAAGGCAATCTTAAGTCATGAATGATGTAGCTATCATGAATTATTAAGGGTGGTCCCAGTAATTTAACTAAAAATAATCCTTTTACTATATTCCCAAAAGCCAAGTGTTCTAATAATTTAAAGGTTTGAAATCTTTCCTTTACTTTGAAGGGAAGTAAAATTAAGTTATCTTTTAAAAGGCCAAATGTTGAACCATAAACTCCTTTTTATCCCTAAAAGTATCGCTTGTTTAGTTTTAATTGGAAATATTTATAACAAAATTGGAAATTATTCATGTGATTAAAAGGAACATTTTATATAATGAATAGTAAGCCAGACGAGTCTTTATTTTCTTCATTTTTTTTTCCTCTTCTGATAGAGTGAGCCAATTCACCATGTATTTTCTAGAATGGCTCTGAAGTGGGGACTCCAAAGAAGGAAGAATTAAAGAATAATTGGTCCAGCTTTTTATACGTCAAGTAATGGATAATTAAAGCTTTCTTAGATTAATTCAGGTAGCCAAAATACAACTACTACACAACTACTGCTCTGAGATCAAGCCAGTTCTTTTTTCTTGTTCTTTTTGTTGTTCTTGCTTTTAGGGCAACTTGGTTTAACTTACTTCTATCTAGATGATTTGTTCAATGGGTTAGGAAATTGATTTCTGATAACAGGGCCAATGAATAAGTAGCCAGTGATAGAGCAATGCTACAAGGACCAGGTGAGATATTGAATGTGACTAAGCTTTATGAATACGCAAGTGCAATACCAACATAATATGTTTTATTATAAATTTAAGAGATCTAAAATATGTTGAGGAGACGTTGGAAGTCAAGAGGGAACCAAATGCATGCCATACAAGCTAGTGAATTTGCATAATTTGAACTTCATCTCCCTGTGAGGCTGTAAAGTTCTTGTGAGCTGAGAAATATCTCATACCCCCTATGGTGATTTAGTGCCTGCTTGGCCATAATAACCACCCCAGGGTCCTGGGCCACTCAGAGCTCTTCAGAGCATCATACTTATAAGACTCCTGAGACACACGTAAAGAAAAAAGGAATTGTCATTAAAAGTTGTATTGATATTATGACTAGAATTTTGGCAATAGCTTATCCTTTGGAAAACTGAGAAATGCTATAATGTAGGAAGCACATGCTGGCAATATTTAACAAACTAGCATGATAGGAAAAATGGAAGTGAATTTGGCTTTAATATGGTAAAGAAAACACTATTGTTGCCCCTGCCTTTTCTCATTTGGGCATTTTCCCTTTGATCAGATTTGCCACTGTTGACATGGGAGGCACTCACTAAATTCTGACAGAAGAAAATTGATCAAGCACACAAATGCCCTTTATTCCTGTCCAGGTGCTGTTTAATATGTTTACTTAAGAGTCAGACAATTTCCTTAAGGAAATCATGCACATTGCATACTAATCCTGGTCCTAGCCCAAGTTAGGCCTAGTTGATGTGGCCCAGACTTGCAAAAGGAAAAACCACCACAGCAGTTGCCCCGTGAAAACACAAAGTGGACGCCAGGCCCTGGTAGACAGATACCACAACACCAACCACAGGAACTTCTAACCAAGTCTGAAGCAGGGGATATGTTTGTACCTATGTTCAATGTTATTTCTAACTGCAGCTCTAGAATACCAAATATTCTACCTGTATACCCACCTAAAGACTTGAGGAATGAATCACAAGTATAGTTTGTTAGAAGTACATAACCCACTGAGAGGCCAGTGAATTGTCTTTGGAAGCTTCAAATGATTTATCTTTTCTAAAAATTAAAAATCTATCTTCAAGAAAACTATTTGTGGGGAGAACTTACAAATAGTTTCTCACCTTCAGCCATTCCATTCACTAGTTCCAGTATGTCTCCAGGAAATATAATCCATCAATTATAACAAAAATATTTTATCCAGGTAATTAAAACTTATGTTTTCTTTTCAGATTAAAAAGCGAGCACAGGCTGAGTGCAGTGGGTCACGCCTGTAGTCTCAGCACTTTGGGAGGTCAAGGTAGGCAGATTGCTGGAGCTCAGGAGTTCGAGACCAGCCTGGACAACATGGCAAAATCCTGTTTCTACAAAAGGTAAAAAAATTAGCTGGGTGTGCACACCTGTAGTCTCAGCTACTCGGAGGCTGAGGTGGGAGAACTACTTGAGTCCAGGACGTCAAGACTGCAGGGAGCCATGATAGCATCACTGCACTCCAGCCTGGGCAACAGAGCAAGACCCTGTCTCAAAACAAACAAATGAAGAAACAAGCAAACAAAAAAACTGAGCACAGAAATGTAAAGGGTCTTTTTGTCCATATTTTTCTTGAGTTACATTTTATAATACAAGTATGTACAGAAAAATGAAGAGAGTTGGTTAATCAAGTTTAAAACATTAAACACAAATAGCTCTTCCCTCTTAAATTATTAATAAAAACAGACCAAAGATATCAATTATTGGTTAGCTCTGAAAGGTGGTATGATTAATAGTTTGAAAGAATGTTAGGTATAGCTAATGGCATTTGTAAAATAAAAAAGAAAAATTTGGTACAAGTTTATCAAATATTTGTTGAGTTTCAATAATATGGTAGGCATTGTGAAGCATTCAAATGTGGTTCCTCTCCTCATTTTTTAAAAACTACTCCAGTTTTTTGTTAACAGATCTGGCTAGCTCCTGCAGCTTTGAAAAAGAATTTAAAGCCCATAAATTTCGCAAATCCTAAGCAAGAAGCATATATTAGTTCTTCAAAGCATATTGATTTTTTTAAAAAACACGGATTTTAGCCTTCATGTGATAAAACTTTTAGTGATTTTCTTACCATGTCTTGTTAAGGCTTAAGTTCCTCATTTACATATTTGATGTCTCTCAGGAGACAGACAAGCTTCAAGTTAATTATCTATGTAGCTGTAAGAACTCTTGTTTCCTGGTTAAGAACTCTTCAAAAGAAAACTAACAGTTATTAAATGTTACACTGAGTCACCAAAAGTAATCAGGATACACAATGAGAGGCACTAAACAGACACTTAAATTTAATAAAAACCTCAACTTTTTAGAAGATAAATAAAAAAAATCAATTAAATTTCTTACAGTAATTTTCAGGGAAAACAGCCAGCAGAAACCAAACAGCTAAAATCTCTGCTCTAGAAAGTGATTAGGCACTGCTGGAGGCTTAAAGAAATTATTGCAAAATTCTGGAAATAGACCCAGTGAACTCAGATCTGTAATAGAGTTGTAACTAAAGAAATGCCACGTTAAAAAAAAAAAGACAGTCTGGCATCTTTTCCACTGAATGTGCGCCACCATGCAGGGGTGTGTGTATGTGTGTGCATGTGTGTGTGTGTGTACATATATAATACATCATATGTAATATAAAATACATATACAAACTATGTGCTGTTTGTAGACAAACTTACGCTTTTTTATATGATGACAAGAAAATATATGTGGAGAGAAATCATAATCATTGAATCTGAAAGTCTATTAAAGATCAGTTTCATGGAATAAGAAAAAGAAAGAAGGGCAACCATAAGACAGACTTGAGTTGAGTTGGGAAATTGAAACCACAGCTATCAGGTGAGTTAATTAATCTGGGTATCGCTCAGTAAATGAAAGTGTGCCATCTATTTCACAAGGGCCCATTGTGTCTTGCATGTGAAATAAATTTACCCTGTTTGATTAAGGATTACTGATTGCCTCCAATTTATTATATGTATCCTATAATTAAGTCACAATGAGTTCGAATGAAATGGGGAAGGTCTCCTCCACAAAGAAGACAACAAGCTCATTCTAGGAAGACCTTGGGGGTCATTCAAGAAGCAATTAAATGTTCTCTAGGGTACATTAAAAGGAAAAGAGCTTGATGGGCTGAACGGCCTCTCCTTATATTCATCCTTCTCAATATTCTGCCCCTATGGAGACAAATGAAACCATGTCATAAAATAATATAAGGCAGTATCAGCAAGGAAAACAATGCTGTCTGCTCTTATATACTAAGGAGAATGTTGTTGAGAAAATAATCTATACTACACAGAGGATAAAGAGGAGCATGAGCTAAAGTGATAAGCTATGTCAGAATCTGTTCAGAGATGGGAGGGTCTAAACAAATCAGTGGGCTCTGGAGGGGTGCACATGATCCTTGAGAATTATACATTTTTTCTGTTTACCAGTAGCAAATACCTAGAATAAATGCTTTTTAGCAAGTGAAATAGAAAAAGCAAGATCAGTAACTGTTGTGCCTACAAATACATTTCTCTATAGTTTTAGAAACACTCTTATAAGTAGGCACCATAAAAGCAAAATTACACTGATAGCTATTGAAGATGCCAAGGAAGACTAATATGATGGCAATATGGGAGAGAGAGACTGAACTCAAGTCCACTGAAACCAAAGGTAGGGGAATCTTTAAGCACTAGGGTGAGTTACAGGAAAGTACTGGAAGAGTTTAAAGGTGAGATTTGTGAATCTGATTAGGCACCTGTATTTGCTAATCAGCACTTATGGAAGTTAGGCTTCTACCTTCCCACAGAGACAGAGATAAAGACCTTATCTTTCTTGATAATTATACTTTTTTAGAAGATTTACATTTCAAAAGGGCAGAGAAAGAGTTTACAATTGCAAGTTTTTTCAAAGTAAATACTTTAAGGGAGGGAAGTCAGGTGCCACAGTCAGGAAGAAACCTATCTAAAGATTAGTCAGGTTTTAGAGGGTGGGTCTACTACTCTGAAATCAGTTTGGCCTCACATAGAAATGGAAGCATCACCGCTGTAACTATTCCCTTAATAAATGCATCTCTTTGAAAAATACAGGTCCTAAAATATGCCAGTCTGCAAATAGTTATGAAAATATTCATTACTGAAGTAACTAAAATATAATTAGATCAGTTTTATACATTAAAAACAGTTAATTTCATTTACATACAAATCAAATAATAAAAATCTTATCACCTAGTATATGACCCAAAAATTACTCTCAAAGACTTCTGTTTTTTTTTTAAATAATCCCAGAATGAGCACATTTGTATGTAGAAGCTACATTTTATAATGGAAAAATAAATTTTCAAAAGGATCGGAAGACACAGCCCAAATCTCAGCCACATAAGTCATTTTTTCCATAAGCTTAGGAACATGATTTACCTTCACTGAGATTTATTTTCCTCATCTTTAAAGGAGAAAACCTGCTCTGCTTACATCACTGGAGATGAGAGAATGATGGAAAAACTTTTAAAACGTGTAGTCAAAGGCAACGCAAGAGAGAAAAGCAGAGGTCAGGTCAGGATGGATCTAAAAGCTGTATTTAGGAATTTTTTCCAGAAATCTAAAAGCAATAAGAAGTCATTGAAGAATTTTTAAGCAAGAAAGTGGCATTATATGATGGTCATATGAGGAAAAAATACTGTAATGGCAGTGTGGAGAATGTGTTAGCATAGCACAATACCAGAGACTATAGAACATGTAGTCCTGGGGGCAGATCCAGGGGTGGTGGTTACTGAGGCTTAGACAATTTGGAGGCTCTCCATAAAATAAAAAATACATAAAATTCTAAGACCAGAGCATTTTCAAAGGCCTTTGGAAATACAGAATGCTAAAGCTAAAGCTTTATTAGTGTAGCAATAAATTAGCCTCTGAAGAAACAGTTAAATACCAGTGTGGACCTGATCATGGTAAACTGATCCAGAATAGTAAAAGTGGGGATGGAGAGGCTGGGCAGATCCAAGAGATGGTAAGTGGGCAGAATCACTAGGACATGATGCTGCATTATGTCAAGGTAGAGAAAGAGGATTTCTGGCTGGGTGGATTCAAGCATCAGCCTCAGGAAAGAGAGAACACCTCTTCTTCTACAACAACAGGGAAGATGGAAAGCTTGAGTGGAGATAGATGGGCATGAATTCTGTTGGCAAGTTGAAGGTTCCCACATCCAATGGTGAATCTGTTTTGAAGATAATTGCAGTATAAGAGGACAACACTATTTCAGGAAAGAGGGAGAAGGCAGAAATGTCAGTACTGCACAGAAGGCAAGGAGGATGAGCATGTAGAAACATCTCATTTCTGAAGGAACCACTACAGGTTTGTAAAAGAGCAGATTCACGCAATGAAAGGGAGAGAGTGTGGATGGGAAAGTGAATAAAGTATGCAGCGAGTTCAGCCAACTCTTTGGAGACTTCTGCTGGTGAGGGAAAGAAGAGTGATGGAACCATAGTTGGACAGGAGCTGGGGTTGAGTAGGGCATTTAAAGAAGAGCTGATGATGACTAGGTGAAGAGGCTGAAGAAACATGCAAGATTAATTATCTTAACAGCAGCACCACATAAAAGGATGGGACTCAAAGCACAATGGGTAGGGTAATCCTCAAGTAGAAGGTTACTTTTCTGATATAACAGGAGAAAAATAAGAAATTATAGTTGTTCATGCAGTTAAGTCAGTAAGGAAGGGAAAATTAGAGAGTTCATTTGTTTTTGATTTTTGTCTGAATCTAGAGTCAAAGTCATCTGCTGAAAATGAGACTATGGAGTAGAAGGGATGGAGGCAGAAGTCAGAGGCTCATGGAGAAGATTTGAAATAGGCACGAGGGGAAATAGAGGGAAAGCTAAAGAAAGGCACCAGAAGAAATGGCAGGCAACACTGATGACCAGATGAAGTTAGAAACCAAGAATTTGTAGTGGCAACAATTCATGCAGTTGTATATCTGTATTTGTGTCTTTCCAACCATTCATCAAGTGATGTGTTGTTATGAAGAAAGCATATAACTGGATTGATCCAGTGTTGAAATTTTACCTGGTGGATAAGACAGACAATGGCTCAAGAGTTCTGAGGATACAGACACAGGATGGTTACAAAAATGGACCATCCCATTCAGTCAAGAACAAGGAAGAAATGAAAGGTATATGTAGACTGATATACGGGAAAGAAGTAGAAGAGTAAAAAGACAAGATATTCCTAAGAAAGTGAAGGTAAAGAAGAGAGTTAGGGCTGGGCACCATGGCTCACACTTCTATCCCAGCACTTTGGGAGGTTGGGTGGGGTAGATGGATTACTTAAGGCCAGATGTTCAATGAGGCCAGATGTTCAAAGCCTGGGCAACATAGCAAGACCTCATCTCTCAAAAACAAACAACAACAACAAAAACAGCCAGGGAAAAACATATAGTGCATGCCTGTAGTCCTAGCAGCTATGGAAGCTGAGGTAAGAGGGTCACTTGAGCCCAGGATTTAGAGGCTGCAGTGAGCTATGATTGTGCTACTGCACTCCAGCCTGGACAACAGAGTGAGACTCAGTCTCTGAAAGAGAGAGAGAGAGAGAAAAAAGAGTGGGTAATTTGATGAAAAGTTAGAAAGACAGAAAGTTGTTATCTAGTAGGGAGGGTTTCAACACATTACTCAACAGGAGGAACAATTACAAGTATTCTGATGTCCGGAATGTGGTTATAGAGGTACCTGAAATAAACTGGGTGTAAAAGTCAGCAGAAGGGAGACAAAGAGGAAACGTGCTAAAATATTGTATTTAAACATTGATGCGAAAATTTACGTCATTCCAGATGATGGAAGGAGTTGCATTGGTAAGGAAAATAGTAACTCAGGTCTAAACACCTGCGTGATTGGTAGTCTGTAAATTGGTTGAAGCAGGCCAGGCACGATGGTTTCTCACGCCTTTAATCCCAGCACTTTGGGAGGCTGGGGCAAGCAGATCACCCAAGGTCAGGAGCTTGAGACCAGCCTGGCCAACATGGTGAAAATCTGTCTCTACTACAAATATAAAAATTAGCTGGACATGGTAGCAGGTGCCTGTAATCCCAGCTACACTGGAGGCAGAGGCACGAGAATCCCTTGAACCAATAAAGCAGAGGTTTCAGTGAGGCAAGATCGCGCCATTGCACTCCAGCCTGGACGGCAAGAGTGAAACTCCGTCTCAATAAATAAATAAATAAATAGGTTGAAACAACTAAACAGCTTTAAAGGACTGAGGATTTTGATTTTTGTGGTGGGGGTGGGGGATGATCTGGATGGGACACTGGGAAGTACGGAGGATGCTTACCCCACCTTAAGGCATTTGTAGTGTGAGAGAATGTGTAATCTCACTCAAATGGGCAATCCTGAAACCTCTAACTGTAGGGACTGCTAGGTGTCTAGGATGATTAAGAAGGAAAGGAGACATTCCACGAAGGGTTTACGGATGCAGGAGTAACAGGATTCAGTTGGCCAAGTGAAATGTGTCAGGAGAGAAGTACAGTGGAAACAGGAGCCAGGCGAGGTAAAGCACGGGGCAGTATGGGAAAGAAGGTGCTAGGGACAGAGTAAAGGTATTTGAATATCCAGTGATGGCAGGAATAGCGGGTTTATTTGTTTCCTAAAATATTCTGATGAGGTAACCATGGATAGCCAGACAATGGGCCAATCCCAAAGGCATTCAGATCATTTCCAGTAGAAAGGAAAGCAGATAGCAAGGAGAAAAATAAATCAGGTTTCTGAAAAAAAGATGACAGGGAATCAAACAGATTTTATGAGTTCACCATTTGGTTTAGGAGGATACCTCGTTGTCATCCAGCCTTTGTTAATTCTTTTTGAGACTCAAATAATAAAGTAACTGTGATTTGCGTGTACTTTTTTTTTTTTTTTGAAACGGAGTTTTCACTCTTGTTGCCCAGGCTGGAGTGCAATGGCGTGATCTCAGCTCACTGCAACCTCCACCTCCCGGGTTCAAGTGATTCTCCTGCCTCAGCCTCCTGAGTAGCTGGCATTACAGGCATCCACCACCATGCCTGGCTAGTTTTTGTCTTTTTAGTAGAGATGGGGTTTCACCCAGGCTGGTCTTGAATTCCTGACCTCAGGTGATCCACCTGCCTCAACCTCCCAAAGTGCTGGGATTACAGGCTTGAGCCACTGTGCCTGGTTTGTACATACTTTTTAAGTCAGGCTTTTCATATGTTACATCTAAAATCAATGTCAAAAAATATCCACTCACTGGATCTTGTCACACAAGCTCTTGTCATCAACCGCAGCATCTCATTGTCCTCAACCTCTTAAATGACTCATTCATTCCAATCACCATACTCTGTTCCCGAGCTCCAGAACACATCCTCTCTTTCTTTATTCCTGGTCTAGAATATTTGTTATTGTCTCTCTGCTTTTCCAAACTCCACCTTCTTTCAGGATCAGGCTCTAGCACCCAGTCATCCATAAACCCTTCCCTGAAGAGCAGCCCTCAGAACATTTTTTAAGTCCTATACATGTAAATGATTTACATAGGTAAATGTAGTGATCTACATAGATGCTCCCTTGCCTTGTTATTTTACCTTCAATATATGTCCCCTGCCTTTCCAAACAGACTGTAAACCCCTCAAGGGCAGGAGCCGTATCCTATGTCCTTTCCCATCCTCGGTTCACATCATGGTGCTCTCCCATAGCAGGGTTGCAATATAATTGCTATGTTGCAAGAGAATCGGGGCCTGTGCATTGGGCTAGAAAAAATGCCTTAACCAAAAGAGTGCCTCTCAGGAGGAACTTCAGGTTTCATAGCAAGCTAGTGAACTATTTAGGAGCAGAATGGCCTTTTTATATCCTTTAAATTATACAAGTTAGTTAGAGGGCCAGCCCTGGCAGGAGGAGGATTATCATAAAATGTATATTTAAAAATAAGAATAGTTATATTTTGAAAATTTAATTTTGAGTCTTGCTAACAGTAACCTTGTGAGAAAATATCCAAGTAAGTATTGGGCACTTCTTTTGAGTGATGCCATTAATATTTACTAAATTAATGAAATCTGAAGATTCAGTCCTAATAATGGCATGAAAGTTGCTTTTCATCCCAGGATGTTCTTTGAACAACTGCCTCACATCTGAGCACACATCCGTGCTTACAAAAGGAAAAAATAAAAGGGAAGATGAGTAAAGCGGCCACCTGCCTAAGCCAGTCTGGACGTGAGCACTTTGTGCTGAGCAGCTGCTGTAGAGCTTCTTCCTCACAGCTGGAAAATGACTGTAGATTAAGGGGGTGATCACACAGCTGGCTAGGGAGGTTGCTATGTCAGTACCCTCTAGTCCTCTCCCTTGGCTCTGCTTACTTAGCTCTGGCTATATCAGGAATGGCAGGTGCATGAAAGAATCAAACTCCCCAGAAGACAATGGTCAAATCAACTGTGAAAGTTTTCGATGTATGTATAAATTCTTGATACTTTATTCAGGGCATAGGCTAATACCCCCAGTAATCACTCTTCCAAGACCACATTTTTAAGGTGAGTTGTAGGATCAAACAACAAAATATAATATAAAATTAAAATTAAGATCCAAGAAACTTAGTAATGAATTAACATCTAAAATTGGGAAATAGGTTGTTTCCTCTGGGGCTGTATCCTCTGAGTTTTTTGACACAAATTTCAGGCAATAGAAAATAAATGGAGACTAATAGAACTCGATTTATAAATTAGGTTAATTTAAGAACTTAAAGAGACAACAAATGCACAAAAAATAAAAATGTGGAGCAAAAAAATATGCTCAGAGTTTCCATGAAGCTACCACTTTAACACTGCAACAACTCAAAAATGTATAGTTGTTATGTGAAAGGCACACAAGGAAAGGGGGCTAGAATGGAATGGAAATGTTTAAAAATAAAATTGTTATTCACACAACAGGGAATGCACGTAAACTCCTGCTACATAAAGGTATTTCCATTATCCAAGAAAATACAAACATTTATCTCTCTACTCTAAGGCTACCTGTTTGAATGCACTAAATACCTACTTCTGCCTCCAGGCTACTGGCACAGAATCAGGTCAAGAGGTACGAGCACTTATAATTTTTTCCTTCCTGTTTAAAGAATTATGCAGACATATTAAAAAAATCTCCCTCAGACTCCAGTTTTTTTAATCTAAACTTAGGTTAAACCTGAAAAACTGGTTTCCTGTCACGTATTACTTTCCGCCCAAATGCTGGTTTACTACATCATGTAGGTGTTCAGATTTGAATTCTGAGGAGAGAATGTAATAGTCTCTAAAGTTTAGTAAAATAAAGTTTTCATGGGAAAAATTAGTGGAGGAAATATGAAGCTAATAAAAGCAATTATGGGTAAAAATCTTTGTGACTTTGGAATGAAGAAGGACTTGTTAAGATCCAAAAAGGCCAGTAGGGCAAAGATTAAACCAAAATTTAGAATTTCTGTTTGTCAAAATTACCATAGACTAATGGTTGACAGACCAGGAGGGTGGAAGAACTTTTCAAAACCAAGAGTTAATTAGGAATTAATATTGGCACCCCAAAAGAGTTTCTTACAAGAAGTCAAGGAAAAGACTGGAAGCCTGATAGAAAAAAAAAATGAGCAAAAGACAGGAAGAGGAATTCAGATTGGAATGCAAATAGCTGAACAAATATTGAAGAATTGCTCAACCTAATTACTAGAAAAAAGTTCAAATTAAAATACTCCTTTATATCCATCAGAGTCACAAAAATTAGAAGTTGAGTAATACCAAGAGTTAGCCAAAATGTAGAAATGAAACTAGCACAGTCATTCTGGAGAACAATCTGGCAGTATTTAGTAAAAATCAGAGTGGTGTAACCAATGACCTAGTAATTCGTCTCCAGAGTATATCCAGAAAGAATCACTCACACGGTTGCCTAAAAACACATAAGTAAAGTATGGTAAATGCATACCATAAAATATTATGCCTTGCTTAGAAGCAATGAACTAGAAATACAAATAAACATGGAAAGATCTTAAAAACATAGTTTAAGCAAAAGAAAAAAGAAAATAAAAGATCTAAACTATCATGCCATTTATACAAGTTAAAAATGCATAAACACATAAAATATGGTGTATAAAAGAAAAAAGTGAAATCTATGGAAACAAATGAGTGGCTTTAAGAAAACTCCAGTACTTAAATATTGTAAATATTAATTAAGGTTAAGCTCACATTTAATCTTAAAGCACTATAGTTATTATTATATTTTCTCGTATTCCCTACTGTATAGTAAATGTAGAGTGGTAAGCTGTATTCGTTTATAGAGCGCATTCTTTCTTTAGGGAGAGGTCACAGCTCTTCTAAGACCAGGATTTCTGGGGTCCCACCTTTCTCAATTCTGCTACAGGAAAGCAAAAGCTAGAGGCGATCTGAGTCAGGGACAGAGTTGAACAGAAGCTTTTACCCCTACTTTCTGCGAAAATTTATCACTCTGAAAATTTTTTGAAAAGTTAGTAAAACTTATTAAATATCCATCATAAATAAAGTCTGTAAAATAGGGATTATGTCACTTTGTCAAAACTATCTCTGTTTTAGCAAAAACAGAAATAGTGTTTGTCACTACAAAAGTTTTTCACATCCAATGTACAAATATATAACAAAATTTTATTAAAATTTATTAAATTTATATTAAAATAAGTCAACAGTCTATATTGTAAATCGACATGCCATGGAGTAGAAAGCTGAAATGCAATAAATAAAATTAAATACATAAAGACATAAAAGAGCCCACACAGAGAAAGCATTTAAGTGCAATATAGTCCAGTAATGCTTATAATGCTGACTGCAGCGCAATAAACTTCTTCTACAAATCAATCAACTACATAGAAATAAAGCTGCTTTTATGACTCTATCCCATACTTTATGCACATAAACTCCAAAGAGGTATTTGAGCTTAAGAAAGAAGTTTGAAGCAATATCCAAATTCATTCATACAAAGTGAGGTAAAAGTTGCTATACATTTGGAAAATAAGAAGTACAATAAAATTTAATAAGAAATTTCCCTTGAACATTGGTGCTTAAGGTAAATTAAATTAAATTTTTAATTATAAGAGGAAGAGACAGTAGAAGATGTCATTATAGATTCTGAAGAGGACTCAAGATATTTTAAGGGTTGATGTCATTGCTTGCCGATATTGTCTAATTTCACTACAAAAGGTAAAACTTTAATTTTATTTAATGAAGACATATCATTAGCTCTATTCTTGTACTCACTTGACTTGACCGGGATCATATGGGATTCCCAACTAGCAAAAGGGAGAGAGAATAAAAAGAGAGATGCAATTTTTCTGTGGCAATAACTGAGAAAAATCCAAAGGAAACAATGGAGAGATTGAAAATGCTTAAGAAGAAGTATAGTGTTTTAGAAAGCAGGTCCCTAAGTTAAAGGGCCAACCCCATCCTGTCTCCCTTGCTTATTGATGATTAGAACTTCGGCAAATTATTTAGCCCCTAGTGACTAGTCCTGCAGTAGCTGTTTCTAGAAGATGAAAATGCAGGCTGGGAGATACCTTTCTTTTTTCTTTTAGATTGTAACTAGATTGTAATTAGTGTGGCTGAATCTAAATATCTCATACCCTCACAGAGTGTTAGAAATATATTGGTATCACATTTTCTGATTACATTTTCTGACTTACTGTACTTCTTAAACATAGTGATCATAGGTCATTTTTACATCAATATGCTATAAAATAAATTTATTTAAAATAAATATGAATAACTAAGAAAGAATAGGCAATCAGCAATTCAAAAGCCATTAGAACTTAATAATATTATAAAATATTTGGCAAGCATATACAATTGACTTGGAGGAGAGTACTTTTAGAAACTAGATTGTAATTAGTGTGGTAATTTTGTTGGTCACAATGTGGGCATAGGAAAGGAAAAACATGGTTGAGCAGTACTCAAAAACATGTACAGGACAGTGCTCTGTACAAAGACACTCGGCCAAGAAACCAGGGGAGCTGAGTGCAGCCCAGATTTCACTGGCCAAATTGCACATATCCCTCAAAGGTGCTTCATTTTCTAATTCATTCAAAGGTATCACAGAGCGCAATATATGCAGTACAATATGTAGTGCAGAAGTCCTGTTTCCCATTTAAATACCAGAAGACAGTTTCTAAATTTCTCTTTTTCTTAAAGAGCTAGTAAACACTTAGCCAGAATATATCCTCCCTTGCAAAAGAAGAATATTCCCAGAACCTGATGGAAAAGTATACCAGCTGTGATCTCTTTTCCCCAGATTAAATGCCTAAAAGTATACCACCTGGAGGTCCTTTTCTACCAGATTGAATGCGTAAAACTACAACACCTGAAGCCCTTTCGCCAACGTAGCATACGCTCCACAACACAGGTGAGCTGGGTCACAGCATGATTATTCTCTATATTTAGGCCACCTTGTTACTCAATCCTAACTCAATATTACCATCAAATCAATCATGTTACTTTCCATAGCAACAGGCATTAAATCTCAGTATGTAAATAGACTTTTTGTTCTACTGTAGTTACTGTTGAAAAATGACACAGTTTTCTTAGGCTCAAGGATGCCTCAGCCCATCAGATCTGTATCATATCAGCCTCAGTTTCACTGTTGTCTGAGGTCATTGAACTGTACCTTAGGCTCTTACTCTGCGAGAAAAGACAATAACCACTCCCAACCACTGGAAGATGCCATTCTGACAATGGGCTAATTCAAAGTAATGGTACCCTCCCTACCCCAGCTTCTGGGAGTTATTCCCAAAAGTTTTGTTAGTAATGATTTTGTTTGATAGCTGATAAAATTTCTCAGATGAATTTATAACTTTCTTCTCTCAATATTTTAACTACGTTTTGGACCTTGGCTCAAAGTAAACTCTGAATCTGACCTCCTCTTGATCCAAATAATGACTCCAAGCTCAGCAGTCTTCCAAATCAACCCAAAATAAATACTAAAGTTTCATTCTTTCCCATAAAGATGTAGAACTGTGTATTTTTATGTTATCATATTTCGATATCTCTACCAATGTATAATATATGTAATTATTTTAAACAGAATATTTAACCAATCCAAATATCCCATTCCCTCACAGAGTGTTAGATAATACACTGGTTTTATGTTTTCTGATTTATCTCATTTCTTTTCATTAAAGCTTTTGGTTTTTAAGGACTTATTTTTCCTTAGCTAATTCTCCAATATGGTCACAGTATGCAACACACTACAGATGATCAAGCAATGCATGACACAATGGCTGACAGCAGCAGATGCTTTGGAGCCAGAAAAACCTCTGTACTTAATAGTCTAGATTCATAATTTACTTAAATAAGCAAGTTAATTAAATTTTCTGAGCCTCAGTTTCCTTTTCTCTAAAATTGAAAATGTAATACCTTGGAACAGGTCTTGGCACAGTTTGTAGCTGTTTTACCCCTAGAGACAAACACCCCATCTGGGCAACTGTGGCTATAAAGGGTACTGGCAGAAGTGGGAACAGTGGCGAAACCAAAAATTATTTTTAATCCTCAATAATTTGGAGAATAAGTCATTCAGTAAATTGATTTTTAGCAAATTAGTTTTAGGCAAATTGGTCATTTGGCAAATTGGCTTTCCGCAAAACAGTGGTAAGCTAATTGGCTTTCTGTGAATTATTTTACGTAAATTGGTCTGTTTCCTCTCTAAATTAATGTTTGAAATTAGTGGGCATTACTTCTCACAAAAGAAATATCAGTGGCCTCAATAAGTTGAGGTTTAATAAAAATAGTATATGTCAATAGCGACAGCTCTCTAGGGATATCACAAAAGAATCCAGAAGTATACCTGTTTCCTTTGATTATCAGTAACAAATTTTGAGGGGAAGGTTCTCTCCTGCATTCCCGAATGCTTGAACCTGATGGAAAAGTATACCAGCTGTGATCCCTTTTCCCCAGATTAAATGCCTAAAAGTATACCACCTGGAGGTCCTTTTCTACCAGATTAAATGCGTAAAACTACAACACCTGAAGATCCCTTTCCCCAAAGTAGCATACGCTCCACAACACAGGTGAGCTGGGTCACAGCATGATTATTCTCTATATTTAGGCCACCTTGTTACTCAATCCTAACTCAATATTACCATTAAATCAATCATGTTACTTTCTATAGCAATTATTAGGATGGTCAAAATAAGTGATTTCCTCCATTTCTCCCTGATAGAAATAGCTAGTCTATGTCTATTTTTATTCATTTGTTTTGCTCCTATTCTGTTGCCAAACTAGCTATTTTAAGCAATTAATTTCTGAATTTAAAGTACTTGGGGGAAAGACAAAAGGGAGTCAATCTTCAGGGGAACAAATATTTAGTCTCTATTGTAGTGAATTTTGGTTTTGCTTTCTGGAAAGTTATTAAAGATTTTCTCTTTTTTTGTCAACCAGCAAAATTCCTCAACCTTCCTCTTCTTTTCCTGGCCCCAGACCTTCTCCCATGTGTTTGGAACTGACCCTCAGCAGTGATTGTTCCAAGACGTAGGCCATGACAAGCAAAACTGACAGTACTGTCCTAGAATAAGTAAATTAAAACTTAGGCAAATAACCTTTTTACCAGAAGAGCTAAGAGAGACTATATAGAGAGTGCAACCAAGCAGAGAGCTGCAGAGATGGGAGATGAACGGAACAGGCAGTACTAAATCAGGTAGTACTGGATTCCTGGTTCCAGTCCTTATTGAATATTCGTCTTTGTATTAGTCCGTTTTCCTGTTGTTATGAGGAAATACCCGAGAATGGGCAATTTATAAAGGAAAGAGATTTAATTGACTCACAGTTCAGCACGGCTGGAGAGGCCTCAGGAAACTCAGAACCATCGTGGAAGGGGAAGGAGAACGGGAAGGGGAAGCAAGACACCTCCTCCACAAAGCAGCAGGAAAAAGGAGTGCCAAACGAACGGGGAAGAGCCCCTTATAAAACCACCAGATCTCGTGAGAACTCACTCATTATCGCGGGAACAGCATGGGGGAAACCGCCCCCAGGATTCAATTACCTCCACCTGCACTGTACCTTGACATGTGGGGATTATGGGGATTACAATTCAAGATGAGATTTGGGTGGGACACAAAGCCTAACTAACCGTATCAATCTTTGAAAGAACAACTATCTTAATATATTTCCTGGCTACATAAACCAATTCCTTCTTCCTTACTCTGGTTAAGTTGGGTGTCTATAAATGGCATTTAAAAGATTAATTAACACTATGTTTATCTAAGAAGACAGAGCATACCCTGCACCCCCTCCAAAGCTGGTAAAAAATCTGATCACAGAAAAATCCCCATCTCCCATGGAGCAGAGTACACGAAGCACCTTCATCAGAGTGGAGCCTCAGAAAAGGGAGAAAGTTGGTGCAATGTGTCAAGTCCCATGGTTTGGAAGGGACCAAAGATGACTATGTTGCATAGCTATACAAACATTAGTCAAGATTTTAGTTGATCTGTCTTTAGTTGATCTTTTTCTGGCTGGAATAAAAAACAATTTTCCCTCCTCACTATGACAGAATCCCTCCTTTTTCTGCACAGATAGCAAGAAATATGGGTATCTCACTGTGATACAGAAATGAAAGGATTTCCCACATGGGTCAAAAATACAAAACTCTTCTACATATGTGCACAATGTGTATGTTTATGGAGGTTTGGGATGAGATTATTAAATGGTTCTCCTGTGGAGGCTGCAAGTCATGAGCCTGCTTCTATGGAAGGTGAGTTCTCTCCTGAGGGGTCCTCTGTCAATTAATCACCAAGAAAAAAGTCTTTAAACAAGAAATGTGAAAGCAAAAAGAGGCAGCTTTATTTCTGCCTCTAGATTGTTCTATTGACTTTGAGAGTTCTAGATGTTTGTAAAGGTGTTTCCACGAAGCAGTGGTCAAATATGTCTTCCGTCATTTAAGGACAGGCATATAGGGAGCTACAAAAGAGCTGTGGTATCCTTGTCAGAAAATACAAGCTGAAATTATGTTCTTTCCCAGAAGCCAAATAGTCTAGTTCATGCTATTTAAAAAAATTATTTCCATTTTGTTATCCTTTAATAAAGTTCTGACTGACTGCCTGATTTCAACTGCACTGCAGATTATAACGGTAAAGATTACACGTTCACAGTTGAATCAGAGTGGAATACCCAGAACAACACTACACCCTCTTCTCAGGACAAAATTAGGATAAGAGTTAGAGTTAGGAGTAGAGTAGGGGTAAATATGGAAAAAATCCCCCAAAAGAAGACCATAAAATCCACCTTCCGCTATTCAATAACTGGTCTACTTCTTTATACCAACCTTGAGAAAACTTGGTTTTCTTTTATGTAAAAGAGAAAAATGGGCCATTATTCTAAGTGAAGTAACTCAGGAATGGAAAACTAAATATTATATGTTCTCACTTGTAAGTGGGAGCTAAGCTATGAGGACACAAAGGCATAAGAATGATATAATGAATTTTGGGGACTTGTCGGGGGAGGGGAGCAGGGTAGTGAGGGATAAAAGACTACATATTGGGTACAGTGTACACTGCTCAGGTGACAGGTGCACCAAAATCTCAGACATCACCACTAAAAAACTTCTGCATGTAACCAAAATCCACTGTAGCCCAAAAACTTTGAAATAAAACATTTAAAATCTATTAATTCTTGAGACACAATACCATGCAAGTTACTATATACTCCACCACTATTTGTTAGACTATAAAGGACTAAGAAAAATACTGGCTAAAATTTTGTTTAAAACATTGTAATTATTTTAAACCGTTGTAAAATAACAAATAAAAAGCCTTTTAATGAGTTCATTATGTTTGGGGGTATGTTAAATGTTATTTTCCAATTACATGATTAGAATGAAAAAGTCAAGTTTCAGTGCAGTTACTCCATTATTATAAAGGAGAGCTAGAGTTGCCATTGGCTTTGGCTAAGGTCTCTTCAAAAAATAATCTTCTAATGCATCATAAATTACAGTAAATTCCTCTATAATTAATACTTGAGGATGAAAAATTGTATGCATTCATTAAATTTGAGTAAATTATGGTATATTATACATAAATTTCCCTTTCTGTTATTGTTTTTGAAAGGGAAGAAAAAACAGCTGAAATCCTGCTACAGTGGGTTTTTAACTCTACCTGCTATGCAAAGATGCACAGACATCTTTAAAAAAATGAAATGAAAACAAAATAGGCATTTTCTGGTCTAATGAGCCATTTCCTTCTAAATAAATTCCCCAAATGGAAGTATTACATGTCTCATGCTAAGCATAAAAATAATGCTTTATGTATTTTCACGGTCATTGCAATATCTCACTAATATACAAACTTTTGAGATTCAAGCATAAAGCCACAGCAAATGTTCTAACAACTGGATTCTTCACTTCTAATAATAATAGCCCTTTAACCAAGCAACATGAATAAAAGCTTGGGGAAAACAGAAGTTTAGCAACAGTTGAGTCTCCCACTGCTGGAAATAATAGGTATTTTCCATGGGTTGGGTTTTATTTGTTACATAATGTCTCAAATTTTGTTACCTCAGTAAGTTAGGTGGATTTTCTTTAGGTTACCCACAAAATACCTTGCCCAAATGTCATCATGAAAGCAGCAAAAGATGGTATTGAATAAAAGTAACAGTGTTTACCTGATTGACTACCTGGCCCTACCAATCTCCCAGTGTTGTTGTAAGGATCAAATGAAGCAGCATATACTTAAAGAGTTAGTAAACATTTCAGAAATGCAGTCAAACCAGGGCCAGTGAGACATCAGGATGCTGTTGTTAGGGGTAGTCACTGGAAGGACACACAAGAACATCTGAGATGCTCACAACGTTTTATTTCTTAATCGTGATGCTGATTATATGGGTGTGTTTGGTTTGTAAAAATTCAGTGAAGTGTACCTTAATGTGTGCACACTTTATGTCTGTTATTCTTCGTGAAATTTTTTAAAAACTTGATTCTAACATGAGATGATCTTGTCTTTCAATTGTGTCAAAGTTGAATGCCTACAGGGTCTAGTCAGGACAAGTGAATGAACATGCCCGGCTGGCCTCCTTTGAATGGATGAACAAATGTCCTATCTAAAGGAGCACTATGGCTCAGCTCCATCCTTTGTGGTCGTGTGGGACTCACATGCCCTGTGGTGCTAGACTTTCAAGAAAGGACCCAAATTCAGATTTTGCACTGTGAGCACCCAGGGACAAGGAGGCTGGCTGCTCTTGACCTCAGTGTTGTCAGCACTAAGAATCAACCTCCATGGTATAAGTCATCAAGTGTGAAGTGGCAAAAAGGGAGAGTCGTAGGCAATATCCCAACAGTGATCAGTTACCAGCCAGTGAATTTCCTGGAAGCTATCTCCACAATCACTCGGACAATTGTTCTGGCAATACGATAAATGGAAAACCATTGTCCCTGGGCTTATGTACTACCACTGGACAAGAAGACATGACAGGTAACACTAGATGATTTCTCATCCTGCCCACACACAAAAAAAATGTTTAAGTTGCTTTTCTAATGAATCTCCTATGATTCAGAAATATGCAAAGCAATACTGTACAAAGACATATTGTGAAGTAAGGCATCATTGTTCCAACAGTTCCTTTATTCTAATGGCACATGAATTTGATGTTTGAGATGATAAGGATGTGATATTGACAAATAAGAAAGAGAGGAAGAGGAGGAAGGAAGGAAGGAATAGAAAGGAGGGAGGGAGAGAAGGAGGGAGGGAGGGTGAGAAAAGCTGACCCTAATCAAGTGTATTCAGAGTGTGGTTACGGAAAAGGGAATTAATGTAATGCCAGGCTCTCAAACAGGAAAACCTCAGGAGCATGCTTGAAGAAAGTAGTATATCAGATTTTGGCCCACCACTTGTGAAGATAAGGAAAAAATACAATATTCTCTCCTTGCCCATGGGAGATACTTTCCAACTGCCCCCAATGGATGCCAGAAGCCCTAGATAATACCAAACCCTATATATAGTCTGTTTTTTTCCTATACACATATACCTATGATAAAGTTTATTTTACAAATTAGTCACAGTAATAGATTAACAACAATAACTAATAATAAAATAGAGCAGTTATAACAATATATTGTAGTAAAAGTTATGTGAATATGGTCTCTCTCTCAAAATATCTTACTGTACTGTGCTAACCTATTTTCAGACCACTTTTGATCACAGGTTACTGAAACTGCAGAAAGCAAAACCACAGATAATGGAGACTACTGTATTTTCTGTAGCTGTTGTCGGAGTTCCACCCTTTCCTGCTCTACACCACCCAGGCTCTCTGCATGCTTTGCTCAAGATGATGGAACTTTCTGCACTCAGTGCCAATTTTTAGTTAGATTAGTTTTCCCTAAAATCATTTTTGTAGCAAACAGTCACTTCCATGTTTTATTTATTTAAGGTGTGAGAGTTTGAACTTTTCAGCTATTAAAACAATCCTTTGAAGATAAGCCAAAATTTTTGAAAAGGATCCTGTGAAGGCCAAATAAAACAAACCTGCTTTGTTGATCTTAATTACTGTACTCTTTGAGAAGATGCGAACATTCCAGGCTCCCTTCTCAAGTTATGCAATGCTCCTTTGCCCTATTCTCAATATAATGGGGAATGGTTGAAGGGGACTGTAGAGAAGCCATCAAGTGACCTCCCTTCCCTACTTTTAAGACTAAAGTGGTCCTCACTGTATTTCACAAATATATACCTACTGTTGAACAAAAACATGTTGAATATTTATGTCAATAACAAATATTAATATTTATGGCATCTTCCAACTCAGAGCTACCACATCACCCTAACAAGACGTTTTTATTTATGACAAATCTTTCATTTTGTTGTCTCACGTTTAACAAAAATTCTTAAAAATGAATGTATTTGGGTTTGTATGTTTATTTTAAACCACAAGTAATGTATGGTGAAGAGTTGAAAATAGAAGAAATTAGGCATATCGCCACAAATTTTGATGTATAGCCTTCTTTATTTTAAGGAAGTATACAACGGGCACAGTTTTGCTATTTCCTGAAAAGAACTGACTCTGGTGGTTCTGCTCAGCAGCGTTTTTTTTTTCCAGCTCAAAATAGAGGATTTCCTGAGGGGAGGGTGGATGAAAGTCTCTCCCATGCTGTAGAAACAGTAAAAGAAGGCTGTGTTGGCCACTGGAGCCTATGCAAATACCAAGTGGGTATGTGGCCATGAGAGAGCCAAAGTAGTTAAACATGCGAAGGAGAAGTATCTACCATGGGATCCTGTTTGAGAAGAAAGCAGAAAAACATATTTTAATATGAAAACAAATTCCACTAGAAAATAGTGATTCATCAGATTATAGGCATTTGCAGAAAGGACAGTAAACCCTAGTAATAATAAGCAAATATTCCGTTACGGCTAAAGGAAGTCTATAAGTCTCTGAAACATGCAAAGCAACACAGACTGAATCTTTCCCAAGAGAAGCAGCAGCGAAGTTAGAAGGAGAAACAATGACAGCACAAAGCACTGGAGAAGGTGACCAACCACAAACAAAGGGAGATTCAAGGTAGACTGAGACACACACCAAGCAAAGTTAGTAAAACATTACAACCCCCCCGCTAAGAAGATGCTTATTTTTTAAAAATCATTTTTACATTCACAATGTACAATCTTCCCATTTCCAAAAAGGACTTGGTGCCATTAAAATTCAACACATATTTATGAATTTTACCACAGTTATTTGTAATTTGTTGTATATTTTAAGCTGAGCTAAAAATCTCATTGAAATGTTTATACATATTGAGATAGTTGTTGATAATTCATTTCATCTTAACGTCTTATAAATTGTTTGTAGGTGATGTGCCTACCTTGAGCAGATTCTGAGCTTTATTCTCTTTGAAACATGATCAGATAAAGATTCAATGATCATGTGCAATAGATATCAGACAATGACAAATATTCTAGCAAAATGTCTTGACCCAGTCCATAGCAAGTTGTGTGACAATGAATAGGTCACTATTTCTGAGACCTTGTTGCCTCATTGTTAAGATATCGATACCTTCATTGCTTGTCTCACAGTTGTGTTTTAGAATCAAAAGAGAAAAAAATATGCAACAACACAGAAAGTACAAAATATACAAATACAAATATACAAGCATAATTAGTGTCCATTAATACAAACGTTATGTAATTAGTAACCATTTTTCAAGGAGTCCCATCCTAAATGAACCCCTTGCTTTGTAGTTTATTGGGCAGGTATTGTTACCAGGCATTATTCTATGCTCTTTACAAGCATTATCATATTTAATTTCTTCCAGTGATATTCTGAAATAGCTGCTTTTATGATACAGAGGAAAAAACTAGACATAAAAAAGTTAGATAGCTTAACTATGGCTAGTAGTTAATAAAAACTGGAAACAAGCTCAGGCTGGCCTGATATCTGTTTCGGCTAACCACTAATATTTGCTGCTTACAATATTGTAAATGCTCTATGAGTGCTTATATAATATTATAGCTATTAATTTGCCCATCAGAACTTCTTGTAGCCAAATGAAGTTTGCAATAGGTATGATTTTAAGCCAAATAACTTGAATCCTGTTAACTTTCCATATCATATCAACAATCTAATCTATAAGCCATAACTGTTTTCCTAGCACTATTATTTTATTATATTCAACTTTGATAAGGAAATATATTTAACTTTAATAACAGGACAGAAGTAAGACTTATTAAATGTTAAAAAGTAATGGAAAGTAAATAAGATGCTACTCCAATAGGAGCTAGCTTAATTCTCCATGCTCAGCCCATCACTCAGAAGAGTGAGTGCTCAGTAAACAAGCATGGCACCAGACACCAAGATAGAAAGATGAGCAAGACAGGGCCCATGCCCTGAGAACATCAAAGGCTAGCTGCATAAAGAGACATGTAAACAAACAGTGGTAACACAGTGGGATGCTTACCATAACAGAAATAGGCAATGGGAACCCTCAAGGAAAAGCACATACATGCAGCCCAATGGGTGTGGTTAGCAAATGCTTTACAGAGAATACAACACTTGAGCTGGGCTCTAAAAGAGACAAATATTGACAGAGAGAGATGAGAAGGATATATCAGGCAGAGGGAATTTCATGAACAATAGTACAGAGGCATAAATGTAGACAATGAGTTTGGAAAATACTAGGCAGTGGGAGAAAGTTTCTCATGGGCATCCCTTTTCCGCATGTCTCATGAGCTAACGGAGTTTAAATAGGGTTCATGGAGGTGAAAGAAAGCTAATATGACACTATGGGTGGGGCCATTTGGGCCAATTCAATGTTTTTTAACATCTGAATGTACAGTAGAAATTGATATGTTATATGCTTGTGCCTCATCCCAAAGGTGCCAGTGGAGATTCTTCTGATTAGGAAGAGCTGCATGTAGAGAAGTGCTGGTATCGTTGGAGCCCCACAAATCTCCTCATCCTTTTGAGCTTTAAGTTTCTGTGGCTAATGATTTAGCCAATGGGAGCCTCTTTCAAAGGGTGGCAACTTCCACCTACATCACCTTCCTGACATGACTAGCAAGTACCTCCTGTTGAAAACCATATAATACTTAATGCTAGGTTCTTACCTACGTGGAGCACTTGATCCAAGTAGGCCTTGCAACTCTTTGACCTGATATTGGGGTGGGTCAACTTGGGCTCAATAACTTGGCTTCAATAATAAAAGACAGAAAGGACCTAACAGGCCTTCCTTTTCAAATGGAAATGAAATAGCCAAGAACAGAGCCAAGGTATCTCAGCTTTATATGAAACAGAGGCAGCCTTCCCTTTGGGGGAAACTTTTTCCCCACTCCAACACATTTGAGACAGTGTTGCTGACTCAATGGGGTTCTTGATCCACAGAGATCACCCTAAATGTCTAGGTCTGGTTCACAGATAGTTTGGCTAAACAGAATCATGATGTTGTCCACTGGGCTGCTGTGGCTGCCCAACCCAGAACCATCTACAGTAGAACCAAAATAGATTTGGTCTTTCTGCTGAATGGGCAGAGCTCAAAGCTCTGGCCAGTACTTTGCTTGATGAATCTTGGTATATTTTTTACAACTCCTGGTTTATTGCCAATGGGCTAGATATTTGGTCTGCTGCTTGGAAAACTGCAGACTAGCAGATTAAAGACACTGCTCTTCAGAATTGCAAACTGTGGAAAGCAACCATGGCTTTTGATTAAACTGTCTTGGTGACTCATGTACACGCCTTAGTAAGTGTCAGCTTTTGATGAGACCAACTGGAGTCAAACAGCTGATGCAGCCTGAACCACTGAGATTGCCATGATTGCTGCCTGAACCCCTTATGTTGATGGAAACACATCTACAATTGCAAGACAACCACAAAGTAAAGGACTCTATGTTGCCTACCACATGCCAGACTTGTGGCTCCTGCCAAAAGTTGACCTCTTTATCTCACAGTGAGAAAGGACATATTGAAAGCGGCATTGCTCCCTCTCACTCCTAGCAGATTAACTACATCAGACTTTTGACCACCTTCTTGGGGCTGTTGGCCATGTCTCACCACTGGAACACAGGTTAGAGTGTTGATATACTTGTCACGTCCACTAATTCTGGCTACAACATTATGCTCCTTGACATTTTCTGTGTCATATATTTGGCTTTTCAAAAAATTTCCATTATGACAACGTTTCAGCTCTTACTGGAAAAGCCACTCCATACTGGGCTTATAGTCCAGATATTTGATAGACCTTCCAGACATCCACAGGTATCTGATATTATTGAGCATTGGAAATACTTCCTCAAAAATTAAGCCAAAAATATCTCTGACTCTAACTTCCATACCTCCTCCTGGTCTGCAATGTTAGTAAGGTGGTTTGGTCATTGAAAACAATTATCTCCAAAAAGAGATCTGTTCCTCTCACCTGCTCTATGGGTAATAGGCAGGTCAAAGACGTTGAGGAGCTATATAGATTTATTTTGAAAAAATGACATTTTGCTCTGCCCATTCATGAACATGGTGTATCTTTCTTTCCCCTAACCACTACCTCAGGCAGGACTGGTTGCTATACCCTATGAACATCAGCATGGTTAAAAGCGGCCTAGGGGACTCAAACTTAATTATGGGCAGTCACCTGGATTCTCTTATTGGATATATGTATATAGTCCTAGATTATGAGAATATTGAATATTTGCATAAGCATACTCTAAGCCAAGTATGCTATGGTAGCCCACCTTGGCAAAAGTGGGCAATGTTATGTGTCTCTGTGAGTTTTATAAAAATGCACCGTTGTATAATATTTGATACTTCCAAATGAAAGATCTGGATGCAAATAGATGATGACTGAAAAACAAATGGCATAATTGCTATGTGAATGGGAAATGCTGATTTTGTGCCAGTGAAGGGAGAGCAACAACCTTAGCACTTGGATGGAGAATGAATAAAAATCTTAGGGGAGAGTTAGGGACATTGAGACATGCTGTTTGTCAGAGCCACTCTGGAGGCATCCTCCTAAATGAAAACACCGTGATACACATCTCCCAAACTGTTGCAAGAGCCTTATATTAAACTGACTTTCTGCGTTGCCATTCCTACCAGACTGCTCCTACCATGATTTGAACATTATCCCCTCAAACATAGACAGAAGTTCATCAGAAAGAGTACACAGAGTCCTAGCTTCTGCACCTCACATACAAATCATCTTTCAACACCCCCATTTATCAATTTGCCATTTACCATTTGTCAAGGCTTAATCATTGCATGGAGCAGACAAATGTCACCAGGCAGATGACAAGACAAACAGAACAGATTAGACTGGCTCCCCCTCCAAACACAAAGACTAGTGTCAACCATTTGAACTAAGTTGGGAAAACTAATACTGACCAGCTGGCCTGGAGGCTCCATCAGCCTGTAGCCTCCAACTTGTGTAGGTCCCACTTGGAAGGCCGAATAATTGTAAATAGCATTATCTCCATGGCACTGTGACACCTTCAGGAATGGACTTCTTATATAAAAGCCAGTCATGAACTTATTTCCCTCCTGAAAACACAATGACATATACCTTAGAGGTATTCATAAGAGACCTCCAAGTGTTTAAGGAAACACCACCAGTGGATCAAGAAAACCTCAGATAACTGTAGGAATCTCTTTAAAGCTAGGCTACTCAGGGATGCTTCCAGGAGGAATGACTGTTTTACATCCTGTGGGCTGTTATCCCTAGATGGAAGCTATCCACATAGAATAGGTAATATAGAATTTGTCCTTGAGTTTAGCTGAAGTGATCAATGACACCACTGGAGTTGATGATGGAGTGTATTCCCTTGGGAAAAACTTGTCAGATGCCAAGACAGTATAGAAACAAGGTGTGGATATTAATCAAACACAAGTCTTTATCAGTCCCACGGAAATCTGCTTATCCTGGAAGTAAAGGCACTGGTTGCCTTTGTTCTTCGAAGGATGTTTATCAAACAGCCTTGGAAGATAGAGATGGTATCTCCCTCCAGGAATAATTATTGTCTAGCAAAATAAATATAATGTCTCCCTCCAGAGCAAAGGCTGGCATGCCTAACATTACACAATACTAAGTACCCTAAGCTCAGGGGTTTTCTCCTGTATTGCAAACAAATGCATGTGCTGGTGTCATCGACTGTCTTAGATCTAATTGCTCTTCCATGCCCTTCGTCCACAGCCTTCCTCCAGTCTTGGTATTTTTATTGTTTTCCATTCACATTGATAGTTGGCTCTGCCTTCATGGCCCTTCATGGCTCTTCACTCATCTTCTTTGAATGTCTCCCTCATGTTGTGCTTCCTTGAGCTGTCCTACTTGGTTAGCTCTAGAACTCCTCTGTCTCATCACACTTTGAGAAAATTCTTCTGAATCTGACTTCTCTCACAAGAATAAAATACAATGTCCAGGAGGAAAAAAACAGTAACATCAAGACTGAGAAACTAGAAAGTGTTTTGATCAACATTTTCTTTTTAGGACTGTTTTCTATTTGATTGGGAAGTGTTAGAATGGCAACAGTGACAAATCCTGTGGCAAATCTTCATGCAAAGGTAAGTGATGGCTATATATATATAAAAAAAAAAACTTAGAGTTAGGCTCCCAGTGTGGCTCCATGAAGTCCACAATTTACATTTCAGGTAAGCAGGATCATTGAAAGCAAAGCATTCTTCTATGGAAGCTGTGTCTCCAGTCTCCATGGTTTAAAGAGGTGCAGTCTAGTTGCAATTAAAGTTAGGCTTTGGGTTCTGGCAGGCAAGGGTTCTATTACCAGCTCTGTCATTTACAAGCTGTGTAACCTTGGGCAAATTACTTAAACTCCTTTAACCTCAGTGTTGTAATGTATAAAAAGAAATTATAAAGGTGCCAATGCCAGGGGTCATTAAATAAAGTATGTAAACCATAATAGTTGACAATTGTATGTGCTTATTAAATGTTAGCAACTCTCATAAGTCTCATGTATAGGCAGAAAGCAAAGACTGGATTTGAACCCAGACTTTTGATTCAATGTTTATATAAAAATGGTCTATATGAAGTGATCCTAACTAAAAGATGATTTATTTGTATGACTATTGTAAGCTCAGAATGTCATAACAGATGTAAAAGCACATTAAAATTGCTATAAAATATGACATTATTGTTAAACACATAAGTAAACAAACAGATGTAGTTATTAATCTCAGACCAAGAGATTCTATTATTCAAAGCACTTTCAGAACACATAGTTATATAACGTAAAAGATGAAATTACTTGGAAAGTGTTTGAGAAATTAGACATCTTTAAAAGCTCTCATTCTAATTGTACTATTTGGATGATAGATCATAAAAAGATTTCATAGCTATTTCTCTGTTAGAAAATGTTCTCATTCACAACATAATCTTTCACAATATATGTTATTTACCAGATACTTAGATTTTAATCTAATCTTGGAGTATTAATGTTTAAAATGAATGTTACAAAAACCCTAAGAAATAACTATCAAGCAGATAGAAACAACCAAAGTACCTGTAATAAAAGTCACATAAACTTCTGCAGTACAAATTGGGTTAGTATTTTATATCCTTTATAGGCAGTAAATGCTCTATTTTATCATGTAAATTCACTTCTAGCTACTCCATATAAATCAGAAACCTGATACAATGTATCATAACACTCTGCCCCGTAAATACTTTTTGAGTCATACTTTGTCGACCTTACCATCATATGTGTTTATCAAACACATTCACAAAACCTACTTGTAAAATACATATTTATGGACACTTGTCAAAATTTCATTAGCTCTGTTCTAAGCATTCCAGAGGTGTCAGAATTTCTCCACATAATCTATGTTCATATGAAGCCATGAAGTCATGAAATCAAACCTTTCACAAACAAATGTATTTTCCCCCGGCCTCCTTTACATCTGAATTTTTTCCCAGAGACTTGAAATCTTTCACAGTCATACGAGTGTGATGGTAACTATACCAGAAAAGAATGTCACAATGTTTAGGTGTTGTAGGGACAAAAGTACTATGAAAACAGTGGGATCCTAAAGCAAGGCATGATCAATAGGGTACCCTTTAAAAGTGATAGTCTCTAAATATTTCTTTTCCATGCATTTAGGATAGAGGCTAAGAATTTCATTGTGCAAACGGGAAAGGGGCCACTGCTCTGCATGGTTAGACTAATACAGAGCTTAGTACCTCCTCTTAGTCCAGGTTAATCAGCTTGGTCTTTAAAATCCACACAGTATTCAGCAAAACCAAAGCCCCTCAGAGAACTAAATCCACCACCTGAGAAGCCGCCATATTTTATTACACCCTCCAAGCTAAAACAAAATATTTCTTTCTGTTTCATAGAATATTTTTCCTGAGAGAAAATAAGGAAACACCATTTTCACCATCTTGTTATGTTTCCAGAGATATCTGATGCCGCGATAATGTTTTGACATACTTGAAAGACTAGTTCTCTAGCCAACTTCCTGACTGACTCCTTTTTCATTCTGTTCTAGGTGCTAAGAATTCAGTGATGAAAACATGATGTATCCTAGGCATGGAAATAACATTCTAGTGATTTCTTCGTGACAATTAGATTATGTTGAATTTAGCAGCGATTTTTTTTTTAACTTTTACTCTAGTAGTTTGTTGGACTCTTTTTCCCCATTTCCAATTTTTTGAATTATGAGTTAATTTTTTTCCTTCTAATTCTCATCAGTTTTATTCTCCATATAATTTGCATTGTATTTCCATTTTAAAAACCAATAAAATAAAACTCATATAAATGCTGAAGCATCAAAATTTCTCTCAATCCCAAACTCCCTTCATTTCTAGGTAAAATTGTAGCATACACTAATAAACACTGTCCAGCCGAGAAACAGCAGTATTGGAATCCTCAGCCCAATTTTTCATTAGAAAAAGTATAGAACATCTTACCCATGCTCACTGTAATACTCATTTACCAAAACTGACAAAAGGACTTATTTATTGCAGAAAATATGGAAAAATTCAGGGTATTTTCCCCACACACACAAAAAAGATCTTTTCTGGTGCCTATAAACCTTCATTTTTTTTGTGCCTATTATTATGACCAATTTCTTTATAATTAAATAGCTAATCACCATCAGTATACTTGATAATCAGGTAGTGAATTAGAGTGTAGAAAACACTGCTAGCACACCAATCAACTACACTGAGTTTGAGTCTTTTTATATCAGACAAACTGAGTGAAAGGAGTTTGGCTTAAAACAAGGAAGTCCACAATTTAGTGGAAAAACTATTTATATATATATATATATATATATATATATACACACACACACACACACACACACACACATACATATACATCAAACTATTTGGTGTGTGTGTGTATGTTTGTGTGTATGTGTGTATGTATATAGATAGAGAAAGAGAGGAGTTGATCATATTGTCATCCCATAAAAACACTTTTCAGCAATTTTCTCCATTTTCAAATTTCCTGATGGCTTCCTTTCATTTTTGCTTTATCATTTCTATTTATTTTCAGGTCTTTGGTGTTTCTTTAATTTCATATATATTACCTACTATGTGACAAGCACACTGTGCCAGGTTCCAAATATAAAAGGTAAGGTAAGTCATATGAGCACCTGTCTTCACTGAAATTATAGTGTAGTATGAAAACAAACATTAAAGAAATTCATGGTTTAATAAATATATAATTTCAAATTAAGTGCTATAAAGGAAAAGAGCAAGAAAATATATGAAAAAATAACTGGAACCACAGAATGTAAATATTTTTATTAGTAAATAGTTGGCACAGCTTAAATGTCCATCAAAGGATTTTATCTAGAAGTAAATAAGTAGACTATAATTGATATATGAAGGAAATAAAACACCTTAATTTGCACATTAAAGAGCCGACCTTCAACAATAGGCAACCAGATTGTTAATAAAACAGAATGCCATTTATTGAATGCTTATTATGCTCCACATTTTATGCTAGACCCTTCACATATCTTATATTAGTTGAGTTTCATAACAACACTATAAGGTAAGCATTATTTTTCCCATTTTATAGATTTGGTATTAACTAATTTCTTTCTTTTTCTGCACATACATTCACACACACATAAATATAACCAAACAACCAAAGTCAGCATATTTGGCTAAAATGTATTTATTCATTCAGAAAAAAAAAATTTATCAAACATCTACTATGTGCCAGGCATTGTTCCAAACATTTGGCATAAATCAGTGAATAAAACAATCAAAGATCTCTGTGTTCATGGGGTTTACATCCTTGTGAACAGAAACATACAATAAGTATACAAACAAAAGTAATAAAATATAAATTATACAGTACAATTATGATATAATAAGAAAAAATATGTGGCTTTATTATGAGAATAAAAGTGGCTGAAGTTAAGGAGAATGCGAGCACAGTGGTGAGAGGTGCTTGCAATTCTAGGTAGGGCAAAAAGTAGGCACACATTTAAGCTGACATTTAATGAAGGTAACTTGGACAAGGCGAAGGAGTTGGCAGGAGTCTATCTGGAGCCATAGAGCTCCAGGCAGAGAGAACAGCAAGTGCAGAGTCCTCAATCTGTGGGCTTGTATGCTGCGTACCAGGAAAGACCAAAGAGGAGAGTGTGGCTAGAACCAAGTAAGCGGGGAAGAAAGAAGAAATAGAATCAGTAGGGAAAATAATTCCGTATGGTCCTATATAATTCCTTTCGTTTAAATAATATTTAGCTCTTATTTATTACAGGAAATGAAAGTATTCATTGCAGATAACTCCTAGATATATATCCTCCATCTTCCATAAATGTATATATAATATGTACTTATATTTTATATATTATATTTTTATATATTACACATTTATATATTATATGATATATATTATATAATATAAATAATATATCATATATAATATATTTGTATACATTATATATTTTTGTATTCTATAAATGATAATATTTATGTATTATATATTATATTTATATATACAAATATATTTATATATTTTATATACATATTATATATATAATATAGAAAGAGTATTTTGGAACCAAAAAAAGGAATAATATTCACCTAATATTTTATAAATCAACATAATTTTTATATGCAAGCAACCAAATTGTACACATTTATATTATTCCAACTATTACCCAATGTCTTAGCCATCTTAGGCTGCCTTAACAAAGTACCATAAACTGGATGGCTTAAATAACACAAACTTATTCCTCACAGTTCTGGAGTCTGAAAGTTTGAGATCAGGGTGCCTGCATGGTTGGGCTTTGGCAAGGGTTCACTTCCTGGCTTGCAGATAAGTGCTTTCTCCCTGTATCCTCACATGGTGAGGAGGGAGAGTGTGTGAGCATGTTTCTGGTATCTCTTCTCATAAGAGCACTAATTCCATCATGATGTCCTCACCCTCATGATCTCATCTAAACCTAATTACCTCCCCAAGTCCTCATCCCCAATACTATCACACTGGGGATTAGGGCTTCAACATATGAATTTTGGGGAGATAAAATTCAGTCCATAGCATTCTATTATTTCTGAACATTGAGACTTAATTGATTTTTTAATGGTATAAATAACCCAGAGAAAAAATAAATAGTGGAAAATTAATTAGAAACTAAAAGAAACATTTAAAAAATAAGTCATAAAGGACTACAGAATTGCTATTTATTGGGAAAACAAAATCACCAACTTTTGAAAAATCAGATATTGTGGATATTAGTTTTTATAATAATAGTTCTTCTACTAAGTCTTAAAGCCAAACAAATTGCTTCAATTATACTTTTCTTGAACGTACTGCTTTTTACAAAATTATTTTCAATTGAACCACATGTTATTTTTTTGTTAATATGACCTAAGTCAATTGATGCCAAGTGAATTGGGGAATTGAGATGTATTTCCATGAAATTGCAGCTTTGATGACCTAAATTATTTCTGTGGATCAAATTAGGTAAATAAAGCTTATTATCACTTAAAATTCAGAAGGGACTCCACTAGGCCCATAATATATACTTAATAAACACTTGTTGATTGGTTGGTTAGCATAGACAAGAAGGCATGGAATTAAATGGAAATGACACTGTTTCCAGTCATTGATGAAAGCCTTGCTATACCTTGCAAGAAATATTGGCATTATATTCAGTGAAGGACAGCATGCAACAGCCCCAACCACACAAAATAAGTCAACAAATTCAAGTTCTAGGTATTCTCATTCTCATCAGACTTATCAATAGGAAACTGACAATAACATTACTTCTATTTACATATTGGTGCCACACTGGCATGGATTTGCATAATGTATTGAGGCTCTATGCTCTAGAGAGTTGCATTGTAACATATTGGTGCTTAATGAACTCTGAAAAAATTGATTTTCCACAGAGTAAATTAAGGAATGCATTATAGCTGTTAAAGCAATCTTAAGGGAAATCCGAAGCTTCCACTGCAGCACCATGCTTAGTAAGTAATAAATTACATGTTATAGTTATTTGCCTTAATTCATGCTAATTTTGTCCAATTAATGTATCACAGTAATTCAGAAGCCTGTCACAGGAGAGCTAATTATTTATTGGATTTTTATGTTCAGCTCCCTAGGAGTCTACTAGCAAACAAACTTGCGACTGTCTTTCTCTCAGGTCCACAGTGACATTCTTATGTCTCACTGTAGGGAAGTAAAATTTTTCCCACTGTTTCCAGTTTTAAAAATAAATTGTGGGGTATCTAAGGCCTGTTCTTGGTTTTTTGATTGATGAAATAGTTTGACAGCCTGCTGCTCTGTTAGGACAAGACCTACTTTCTTCTGTATCAAACTATTTCATCTTATAAGTCTGTATATTTCAGAACTCTCATTAAGGAAAAAGACAGTTTTTAAAAAACTATGCACTCAAGGTGAATTGAAAAAGTGCAGCAATTATCTGGATAATTCACACCAGAATTCCCCACTTATATTCCTTTTATTATTTTTAGAGCACTCCAACAGATTGTCTAGATACTTGTATTCACCTCATCTGCACAGTCTTGGTTCTAAACCTTAAAAAGGCCACATGCAGTATGCTAAAATGTTGTTTGAAAAAAGATTGAATCTAACTCACAATGACAATTGATATCAGCTTTGTAAAAGTAGATTTTTATTTTACTGTGGTGCCCTGCTAATTCACAGCCCCCCAAATGAATTATTTATGAGATTAATTTGTTCAATTCATACCTATAAATAATGTGGCAGTTGCTAAATAATTTGCACACTATGATAAGATGCAGACATCAGAGTCAAAAAGGCAGTGCTTCGCCAGCTGAGAAATGTTCACTATCTTCTGGAATCCTGACAGACCCAGGCATTTGCAAACAATTATTTGCAGAGTAGGAAGCCTTTGATTTCCTGTTTTGCTCCCTCCTATGAGTATCAGGAGACACTTGTCTGCTAATTATCATCTTCCAGCCAAATGAAAAAGAGGTGACACCTCTTTAAATCCATGATGCAGTGATGTTTACCAGCAAGTCCTATCACAGTGATCCAAGCTGGCAGTAGGTAAAGCACACCACTGTTTGTGTCACACACAGAAAAACTTTACAACCCTCTTTAATTTGATGGGAGGAGGAAATGACATCTTTGTACTCAACCACTTTATACTAGCTTGTTTGCCTTTAACCAGTTGAGTATCTGAGAAGCAGCACACTTCTCCAAGCTATGTACAACTTTATACTTTAATGCATGATTACTTCAGAGGAAACTGCCACCACCTACTGTATAATGTTATTTTTCCTTCCTCTCAGTTGTTTTTATTACCCATTCAAAACTGGAAATAAAAATTATTTTCTTACCAATTAGCTGTCTTCTCCATATGGCATTTAGGTTTCAGCCACTTCTTTCTTTCTGTTATTCTTTTTAAAACTATAATTTAAAAGGTTAAAGTGAACATGTCACTTCCTTGTTCCTTTCCTTATAGGACAGTGGTATTATGAATGATATTACTTGTTGGGAAAATACATTTGCAACCATAGCTTTAGCCTTTGTTAATTTTGACAAGTTGGAATAAATAAAATAAAGTAAAATAAAATACCTGCCGTATTACTGAATAGAAGTGCTCCATGGTAAATGCAGATGTGGAAGACTCATGTTGATTATTTCATATGTATTCCTATTCCTTCTAAGGTCTAAACTCTCCTAACACACACCACCCCACTGCACAGTATTGAAGCCTTGCACTGCGTTGAGTGTCTTTTCTTTAATGAAAGACTTAAACATTTTTGCCCTCTTGATTCATCCTTTGCATACAATTTCTTTCCATCAAATTTTATAGGACCATGACAATAAAATCTTGAGTCCTCACTGCATGCTAACTGAGATAATAAAAGTTCAACTTCAACTTTATCCACCCTGTATATTTTAGATTAGTTAATTTTTTTTTCTGGATTCCTAAAAATCTTAGTACATTAGTAAGTTAGTGATTCAGGACAGGTAAGTATCAAATTGGGGCTTAGCCTGGGAGGGTTCTTGACTTTGCTCAAGAAAGAATTTAACACTGAGCTGGTGGTAGAAGAAAACAGCTTTATTGAGGCAGCAGTGTTACAGCTCCATGACTGCTCCTACAGAGCAGGGCTCCATAGTGTGCTGAGAGTAGCAGCTTAGAGGCAGTTCTGCAGTCATACTTATAACCACTTTAAATTACATGTAAATTAAGGGGGATTATGCAGAAATTTCTAGAAAAAGAGTAATAACTTCCAGGTCATCAAGTTACTGCCATGGAAAGGGATGGTAACTTCTGAGTGTTGCCATGACAATGGTAAGCTGACATGGCACATTGGTGGGCATGTCTTAAGGAAAGCTGCTTCCACCTTGTCCCTGTTTTAGCTAGTCCTCAATCTGATCTAGTGTCTGGCCCCACCTCTAGAGTTGGGTCCTGCCTCCTACGCCAGTAGGACTAGCCAGGCCATAGCATCTATGTTTTGCTGATCCTTGAGAACACAAAACCTGGCATGCAGGGTCTTCTCACTATAGGTCTCTTCAGCTCAGATAACTCAAGTGTTTGTCCTGTGTTTTACAGGTTCTTTTCCTTCTCAGCATTCTGACTTTACCTCCCTGGACTTGTTTGGGAGACAATCACTCTGAGCCTTGTCAGGCAGGCAGGACAAGGCTGCAGGTGGACTGAGCAGAAACTGCCTTGGTCTATGGCTGGCTGCAGGACCCCTGGGCCTAAGCTGCTTCACCTTTAAAGCATGGCCAGCCAGAGCAGATAATCACTAAACTTCCGGGTGTAATGTTTTGTTTTTCTCTAAAAGCACAGTGACAACAGGGCTTAACAAGTAATATGAAGATTCTTCCTGTCCTGCAGAGACAGACCCAGGCCCAGGAAGGGATAAAGAAAGTTATTGTCTCCCTCAACCTTTTTAAATAAGGAAAAAAGGATACTATTGGGTTTTTTTTTTGTTTTTGAGAAATTTAACTAAGTCTTGTTCTTTTTCTGAGGTGCCCACAGTCTAGGTTATCATTTGTTCCATTTTTAGTAGCATTTTAGGCTCTGGAACTGAAAGATTTTTGTGTCCCAAAGTCTAAGATAATGGTGACAAAGATCTGTTTGTCCACTTCCACTCAGCGGGTCTGAGGATTCTGCGCCTCAAGGAGGTGGGGCAAGGTCAAATTCAGCATCTCCCCGTAGGAATCGGAGGCAGCAGCACGGTGCTGAACACTTCTCTCTCTCTCTCTTTTTTCTTTTTTTCTTCAGACAAGGTCTCCTTCTGCCACCCAGGCTGGAGTGCAGTGGCAAGTCACAGGCAAGATCATTACATACTATGGCCCTGAACTCCTGGGTTCAACGACCCTCCTGCCTTAACATCCTGAGTAACTGGGGCTACAGGTTGTGCCACTGCACCTGGCTTCTTCTTCTTTTTTTTTTTTTTTTTAATAGTATGGCTCACACTCCACAAAGTAAAACCAATTATTGAATGTTCCCAACACAAAGAAAGATAAATGTTTGAGATGATGGATACACGAATTACTCTGATCTGATCACTATACTTATCTGTATCACATCACTGTGTACTCCATATGTACAATTATTATGTCAATAAAGAAATTTTAAAACTTTTAAAAAGGAACACCAATTAGGAGACACAGAAAAGCCTAATTTAACTAACTTTATTTTTCAGTGAAAAAGAAAGAACGTATCATTGAAACTTTAAAAATAACATCTATTTTAAGCAGGACCATTTGCTTTCTCTTCTTTGATGTAAACCTAAGCTTTTCATGCTATAATATGTTGTCAATATTTTCCCATCTTATTAAATCTGCTGTGACAACAACACTTTAAGGATATTTAAATCATTTTCAATCTTTCTCCATTATAAACAATACTCTAATTACCATTCCTAAAATGTATCTGTGTTAGGAACTTATGGCTACCTATAAATGCCCTGGTCCCACACAGACTAGTGGAATCACAATCTTTGAGTATGGAACCTAGTACCTATATTATTTAAAAGTGTCCCCAGGTGATTCTAATGAAAAACAGGTAAAGCAAAGGCTGTGAAAGACGTTAATAATTTTTGACCTTAGGTTTTGACTCTTGAAATGGTCAGGGACACATAATACTTCTACTTAGGATTTTTATTATTTTTACTTAGAAACAAAATTAATATTTTCTGGATGAGAATCCTAACTAACCTTTCTTTCTTCAGCAATCCTCCTATCAACCACTTAAATATAAGATCCTGATGATGGAGGTGCTTTCATAATACTATTTGTTGCCCACTTTCCCTTTTCTGGGAAATATCTTAGAAGCATGTAATGCTAGTGGTTTAGAAGAGTCCTCAACCTTTTTGGCACCAGGGACTAGTTCTGTGGAAGACAATTTTTCCATAGCCGGGGTGGGTAGGGGCAATGGTTTTGGGATGTTCCACCTCAGATCATCAGGCATTAGATTATCATAAAGAGCATGCAACCTAGTTTTCTCACATGCACAGTTCACAGTAGGGTTCACATTCCTATAAAAATTTAATGTTGCCGCTGACCTGACAGGAGGTGGAGCTCAGGCGATAATGCTCGCTTGTCCACCATTCACCTCCTGCTGTGCAGCTTGGTTCCTAAGAGGCCACAGACGGGTATTGGTAGACAGCCGGGGGGTTTGGGACCTCTGGTTTCGGATAAACAGGAAGAATTACAAGTGGTTTTTATGCAGTCTACTACTATTAAGAAATGAATGACTAATACATCCTATTTCCTGTGCCATAAAATATAGATACCTTTAAGTGGTGCTGGATGGTTAGTGGTCAGGATATCAGTGTTGTCTGCTTGCTCCTTCTGGGATAGGACAACAGTATTCTTCAATGGCTCCTCTTTGATACAGTGCAAAAAACAAACAAACAAACAAAAAAGTTAAAAGCTCGGCAACAAAACAAGCACATTTAAGAAGTAATTGTTAATGCAGCAAATATCCATCTATTTATAATTTAATTAAAATATTTACTGAGGAATATTAAGAATCACTTACTCTCCTCTGTGCTGAAGCCACCATAGGACATCAGACAGTCAAGGTTCTAACTCTCATGGAACTTGAAATCTAGTAGGAAAGGTGGGCAGAAAAGAGGAAGTGAAGAAAGAATGGAAAGAGGGAAGAAATGTCAGATGGATCCCATGCTGAAAATTAGAGATGTTATGGAGGAAGTCCTAAACAGATTCTTTAGATTGTGTTGTCAGGAAAGCTTCTTGGTAGAAGTGACAATTTAAGGTAAGATCTGAATGGCAGGAAAGAACATCAGTCGTTCATGGGATAATCAGAGACTAAGAACATTTCTGGATAAGAAAAGAGTTACAGCAAAGAAAATTCTAAGATGAAAACATACTAACAAAAAATAAATAAATAAAACCTGAAAGAAGAACTAGTACATAGTCTATACAAAATATCATAATTATCTCAATGTCTCTTAGAAATTAATAGGTCACATTTCCTAACAAATCCTTCATGGCTAGTATAAGCATTACACTCCCTAGTAAGAAATCACAAGTGACAGCTGACATCTACATCATTGTTGGGGTTCAATTCCTACAACTCTTCATTGGTTCTAATCTGCTGATGTTCAGACTCCCCTCCTAGTATCCACATTCTTGGCTCCGTGCCTCAGTTTTGCGCTCTCCTTGTCCCACCACTAGGCTTTTTGCTTTCCCTCTAGGCAGCTCCAGTCTCAATTTCCCTGCTTAAATTTTGGCTTTGTCCATTAACCAAGGCAGGTTCACCAAGTGCTTTGCATTAGCCCCAGCCCCGATTATATTTTCCCACCCTTTTGACTGACATTCCAAAGCAGTCTACCCCCTCCTCCACCCCATTCCTGTGTTCCACCTGCAGCAAAGAGAGGCAAATTATATATTAAAATGTAAGGAAATTCTGTAATCATGACTGGACTGCTATAAACACAATTCTTCTTGAAACATGCACATGTACAGAACCCAGCAAGAATTTCTTTGTAGCAATGGTTCCATTTAATGAATGGCAGAAAAGAAGAGTAAGACTACATAAACACCACGATGTGTTATGAGTCACTTGGTTTGTTAGGTAGAGTCTGATAATTATTAACTATCAAGAATGAGCTTAGTAAATTGAGAAGGCTTTTCTTGTTTCTGCACTTCAGAAGTTTTGATTTTATTAGAAGTCAAAATTGTAGGGAAAAAAATATCTTTCACTTCCAGTTACAGAGAGGATATTAGGCTGCGTAGATCCAATTGTCCGCCTTCTGGAGTTCCACTGAACTGCTTAACCAGATGTCCAGCATTAGGCATGCTTACTCTACCACACTTGACGTTAAAGTGCCATGCTCACATCAACTGCATTGTAAAGACAAAAGATAAATGATATTTTGGTAATGAGCATAACCAACTTGAGTCCATGATTTTAGCATGTTAAGGGTTAGACCTATGTAAATTTATTTCATATTTGTGAGCATGTATTTTCATTTTTTGAAGTTTATTGAGTGTGCCAATAGGAGGACTAACTCTAAAAGTAATTTTTAAAAAAAATGCAATTGTCAACATGGCACAATTTGGCACTTCCTGCACAAAAGTGCTGTTTATTTAAATTGCTTCCTCCTGGTATGGGGCAATGAGCACTGGATTTGGAGTACTGTATTTGATAATGACTTCCAAGTTTTTTTCTCCTGCATAGATCTTGCTACTGATCTTGAGGCATATATGTTACTCTACTCACATCCAAGTATTCCTTTAGGTACTTCATACCTCACCTGTCTAAAAGAGAAGCCAGTAGTTCTCACTACTGTACACACACACACATAGTCACACAGACATATGCTACTTTTCATTATTGTAGTTACTGAACATGCCTCAAGGGGTTTACACCGGCTGTTCTTTCTGCCTGGAATGCCCTTCTCCTAGATTTCTACATAGCCCACTCTCTCCTCTCCTTCCATCTATGATCTCTTCTAAGTGAAACCTTCCCTGACTGCCTATTTAAAAATGCAATTTGTTCACAGTATTCTCTATCCTCCCTTTTTCTTTTGTTTTTTGATAACCCTTAAAACTATCTGATATACTATATATTTCAGGTATTTATGTAATAAATATATAATTGTATAAATAAATAATTATTATTTATTTTTGTCTAGCAATCTGCCTTCAGAAAGGAAGTAAATTTTTTGTCTGGGTGATATTAAGTAAATTAAATTCAAGAAGCCCAGATTCCTTATCTGTAAAATGCCAATAATAATAATTATACCTATGTCATAGGATGTTATGAAAATTAGATAGGTAGTACAGTGTATGTAAAACACTTCATACAATGTTCATACCTTACATGTAGTCCAATACAAGTTAGATAATTCTCTTTATTTTCTTAATCTGTAAAATGAAGACAGTGCTGCAGTGGGTTGAATGAATGACCCCTAAAAGATCTGTCTACATCCTAATCCTGGGAACCTGTGAATGTTACCTTAATTGACAACAGGGTCTTTGCAGATGTAATTAAGCTACAGGTCTTGAGATGAAAAGATCATCCTCAAATATGTGTGTGGGCCCCAAATTCAATGACAAGTGTCCTTATAAAAGATACACAGAGGAGACAAAGACAAGAGGGGAGGTGGCAATGTGACCATGCAGACAGAGATTAGAATGATGCAGCCACAAGTCAAGGAATGTAACAGTCACCAGAAGTGGGAATGGATTTTCCCCAAGAGACCCCAGGGGTAGTGCACCTTTGCTAGATTTTGGAGTTCTAGTCTCTAGAACTGGGGGGAATACATTTCTGTTGTTTTAAGCCTCCGAATGTGTGGCGGTTATTACGGCATGCCTAGGAAACTAATACACCATCTCATAGAATCCTTGAGAGATTGAAGAAGTTAATGTGTGATAAGGGCTTAGTGCCTGTAAATAACACATTAAATGAACATCAATTGTTTTTAGTTACCAGCCAAATTGTAACTCAGTTATATATCGGGAGTCCTCTGACTTTGAATGCATTGTGAAATGAAATAAAGAAAGCCCCCATGGTTGATTTCTTCGATCTAAACTTTAAGCCGATTTGTTTCATTTCCATCTGTCTACAATAATTCCTTTAGGAAATCTGTTGCTCTGTTGTTAATTTTAACTGTATTTGCCGTTAAGTTCTCTAGGATTGCAGAACAAAGGGCACTGTGGCAATGTGAGAATGTATTGTTCTCTGTTATATTCTAAAGGGATGTATTAATGATGGAGTTTTAAGCTAAACTTATAATTTCTAGGGTTTTATTGTGTACAATCTCCAGTGTATCTGCCGTTTTAAAAGAATTGTTTTGTTCCCCCAAGATTTGAATCCAGTTCAGCACTAATATTTTGGAAGTATTCCATTTAAACTTTCACTCATACATTATATCTGGGTAATAAAATAAATACAGGAATGTCATTATTTAACACTTTATCTCTGAAATAGCAGAGTCAGATGATATTAGGTTTTTGTATTTTCCAGGATATATACTGAGCATGACACTGCTCTGCATTTTTCTTCAAATAATTTAGGTTATCCTTATACAAATCACCATTTTACCCTTTTAATTCAGGACTGTGATTTGCCATTTCAGTTAAATGCCCAATTAATTCATTAAAAAGAATAAATTGTTTGACTGGCTGATCCAACAGTCCAGCCACAGTGAACTGCAGGTGTATGCACCTGGAGAAAAGTGCTAGGTCAAGCACTGCCCAGTCCCCCAGTCACAAAGCACCACTGTTCTCTCTTCATCCAATAAGCTCCTATCTGGGAAGAACGGAAGGAGCAGGAGACAGAGCAAATCACTGACCTCCAAATTCCCAAGAGGCCAGGATTACAGTAAAGGGGAAAATAAATGGGTGTGTTTTTCTATTTCTATTTTCTTATTAGAAAAGGACCATACAGAGTGAGTATCAGTAACAAAATAAAACTGTAAAAACAAGATTTTGGCAGGAAAGGGAGGTGTGAGGAGGAAGGTGAGAAGGACATATTTAGAAGTATTCCACCTCATTTTCCCTCGGAATAGTCAGTGAGCCAATAACATAAATCAAGAAAATACTTTAAAACATAAATTGTCTTTGAAGATCATTTATTATATATGTACAAGGTCAGCTTGGCGATCTATGGAAGCACAAGCAAATGCGTAATAAGTGTACTTGAATTATTAAGAAATGAAATAACATGTTTAAAACCCCATTTGAATACATGAAATCCCAGAAAGCTTTTGCGCTTCCTTGAGCACTTTAAAACCAAGGATAGGAGAATATTATTTCTGGATACACCATTAAACTTTATTTAGAAAACAAAACTCGTTTTCTATTTAAATTATGGTAGCATTCCCCCAACAGTGTAGAATTATCCACATAGCTACGCAAATCAAATGCAGCGTACTATAGGTGTATGCTAATTTATTTCTTATCAGTATATTACAGTGATTTGTTTCATAATCACATTTGATACAGAATTCAGTGAAAGTAATGGTGGTGAATACCTATGTAACATGGACAATATTGCTTCTAAAGTGGTAAATGAAAACTTCTAAAATATCAGATTTTAGATGAAAGTCCTATCTATGCAGAAAGGTAAACATTAGCTTTGGAAGAACAAATGAAATGTTTCTTAACAGGGTTGGCAAGATGCGTGGAAAGTATTCCTCATGCACATTTTTTTTTCCGCCTGAACAAGGGATAGTTTGTGAAGAGAGAAATTAGAGTAGGCAAAACAAGTTGGGATAGATTGTAAGCAATAGTTTAATGAGTAAACCATCCACAAATTCCAAGAAACTATTAGGCACTGAGAAGAATTGTCACTAAATATATGGTAGTGATTACCTTTAAAACCTCATTCAACTCAGAAACATGTATTTAATTATTCCTGTTATTTTTCTGAGTATTTTTGCATGTGCACAAAATTTGCCCAGAGCCTGGAGACTGTAATTTTTCTCCATAAAATACATGGATTATCAGTATGTTTGGCTTTTACAAACATGGTTAGCATCCATGATTCAGACAGACACATGTTTAAAATGGCAGAAAATTCCAATTGTTCAGCAGAACGAATTGATAACAGGAACTTAAGGATGTATCACATGCCTGACATTAGACTAGATGGAAATATTGAGAAATATGACATGACTACTGTTCTCAAGAACTTTACCCATTTCACTGAAGAAAAAAAAACAACACACAAGGACTAAGTAATAAATGGGTACATGTCATATACAAGCGTCATAGGAGTTCAAAGAAGAGAGAATAAAGATGACATCAGGGAAGGCTAAGATTATGCTGACTGCAGAGAAATGCATGAATTAACTATGTCCGTCATTTTCAAGGGAGGAAGAATATCCACTAAGTGGAAAGAAAGGGTGTTACTTGAAAAGAAATGCATATTCAATATTACAACAATTTTATATATATATTTAAAAACAAACCAATAACTTCTGCTTTTATAATACAAATCAAGGGAAGCAAAGCTTTACAAACCCCCGTCTGCTAGGATAAGCAAAAAGCTATGATTCTTTAATGGAGTAAAGGAATGAGGAACATATCAGAATCCCCGGGGGCAGCAGAAATAATGGTTTCCTACAGTTGAGAAACACTGGAGGAGGGAGCCAAGGTAATGTGAACACACTCTAGATGGGAGATGAGGCAGCTTGGGGAGAAAGTGAGAGAAACCTTGAGATGTAAGGAATAAAGTGAAGATATGAGAGTGAAGGAGGGTGTTTGTGGATAGGGATAAAGTGCCAAGCTAAGGAACTGGACTTGCTTTGATAGACAAAAAAAGAGCCATCTTTGATTCTTAAGCAGAGAATTGTTAAAATGAGTTTAGGAAAGCTAGTCTATCTGATATCGGCATATAGGGTGGAAAGGGAAGATTGAGAGAGAAGAAAATGGAAAAACATAGATGAGTTAGAAATATATTAGAAAAACAGCCTGATGAGCCAGAGTTGGACAGAAAGTGAGATTAGTAGACTTTCTTCTGTCCCAAAGGAGAAGAAAAGCTATGACTTCAAGTCTGGGAACATAAAATCGTTTGTTTGTTTGTTTGTTTTTTGAGACGGAGTTTCACTCTTGTTGCCCAGGCTAGAGTGCAAGACATGATCTTGGCTCACTGCAACCTCTGCCTCCTGGGTTCAAGTGATTCTCCTGACTCAGCCTCCAGAGTAGCTGGGATTATAGGTGCCCTCCACCACACTCAGCTAATTTTTGTATTTTAGTAGAGACGGGGTTTCACCATGTTGGCCAGGCTGGTCTCAAACTCCTGACCTCAGGTGATCCACCTGCGTTGGCCTCCCAACATAAAACAGATTTGTTGTAACCATGCCCACTCTCCCAACTTTCCCTCCCCAGTGTATGCAGGCAGGTATGCTCTTCTCATGCAGTTAAAGGTAGTTAGTTGGAAAACACACCATCAGTAGGTGTAGGACCCACTACTAAAGGCTCAACATATCCCATGACTTGGTGTAACTTCTGCTTCTGCATTGGTAGTCTAATTATACAAACAAGACTTAATTTCTTCTTCCAGTTATGTACATGACAATCAGGTAAACTCAAGAATAGTTAAATTATGTGTTTTTTCCACAAGTGTAAAGAATGCAGTTAAATGTGTGTTTTTTGTTTTTCACTTGTGTGTCTCTTCCAGCATATGTTCTAACTTGGCTATTAGTGAAATGGGAATTATACTTCAAAATCTCAAGTCAAGTGGTATTGAATGATTCCTTCCCAATTGTGGTCCCCATGTTTCTTTTGTGGCTCTGAAAGTCATGCAAAAGTCTGTGTTGCCTGGCCTCTGGAGATGTTAGCAACTGCAGATCTAAAATTGTCTACTTGCAGAGGACGTAAAGTGAAGTGAGAATTTTTATGCCTGACCAGCCCATAGATTGAGTGGCTGTATTCTGTGGTGTTGGAATGAGAGAACTAGGTAGAAGAACTTAAAAATGTGTGGTTTCTACCTCACTCTGTTTTCCACAGTACTCTTAATCAAACTCAGATCTGTTGTCCCAAGCTATTTTTTACCTTGACATGGTGAGGTATGATTTTAAGTGCCAGTAATATGATTGTTTCCACAGTACTGTGACATTTGCTTTCTTAAAAATAATACATGTGGGCCACCCCAAGGACTCTACTGTCAGTGTCATTTTTAGTGATGTCAAAAAAGCCACTGCCAGATTTGACAAAGAAGACAAGCCTACAGATATAATCACCACTGCTGCCCAAGTCACTGGAGAATATGGTAGTGTTTGGAAGAGCTAGAAGTAAATTATTTAGTGCTTATTGTGCCTTTGTGTTCAACATACCACCACCTGGATAATGTGGTTTAACTCTATAGAAATCAGCAAGACAATTAATGAAGAAATACACAAATAATTTCCAGCTATTAATGATTTTGCTGAATTTGAATAGAGTTTCAATTGAATCTCATATTTTGGTGGAAGCAATGATAAATAGGAGAAAATAGCAGATAAACAAACAAAAAAAAAAGAGAAAAGAAGAGGGTGGAAGGTGTGGTGACAATATCTGATGATGTCTTTAACAATTTAGTTTCCATACCCCTCAAATCAAGACAGTACCAGAAAAAGGAAAAGTCAACCCCATATGTACAGTACTTTGACGTAATAACCTCCTCAGCAAGTTGCTAGAACTAACAATTTGTAACAAGTAATAGCTCATATGTAACTCATAGGATAGACAGCAAAGTGGAAATTGCTTACATTGAACATTCTTTCCAAGGACTTGAGTAAAATAGCATAAGGAATAATGAGCAAGTCTAAATAGCAGCAGGAGAGGGAAACTGACATTTTAAAAAAAGAAGCCAATACAAGTATTTGGAAAACTACCAGAGAAAGAGTAAATAAAGGCCAGTTCACATGGGAAGGGAATGGCCACAACCTTTCACAAGGTCAAGTCCTCATCAGAGTGCTAAGGGCAAGGGTGCAGGTCTCTGTGTGTGTGCACCTGGAATCTGCTCTGAAGCATGAGAACATTGTTCCTTCATTTCCTTCATCACTGCCCCCAGAGATAGCACCACTTAAAGGTGGTAGAAAGAGACAGGAGAGAAGTGAGAAGGCCTGAAAAATGCCTGAGAGGCAGACAACATTCCCTCCTGCACAGCTTCTGCCTCTTCTAGGAAGAAGAGAGGAGAATCACTTTGCATTGGATATAAAAGTTAAATTTTAAATATAAAGGGCAAATTCTTGAACACAAGAATTAGCCTTTTTTAATTGCCAAAAATAGGAGAAAAGTTAGGAAATATGGCTAAAATCCTGTTAAGGGAAGAAAAGACAGAGGGGGCTCAATATAGAACAGTTGAAATTTATTTTAAAAAAATAAAATCTTTTCATATTTATCAATACATCTCACTAAAGCAGTTATATCTTCTTGCTAGTGAGTTAAGAGGCATTTTCATCTATCTTTCTTATCAATTAGCAACATGACACTCTGCTTTTGTTGTCTATTTGATCCTGATGTTTCACACACATAAAACTGGACCCACTGCTAAAACTTACTCTCCATGTCTACACTCACCACACCTCCATTTTTGATTTGATTTTCAAAACAGCTTTATTGAGATAGAATTCACATACTACACAATTCATCCATTGAAAATATATAAGATGTAATATAGGTTCTTAGTATAATACAGAGTTGTGCAACCCTTATCACAATCTTATAACATTTTTATCATCCAGAAATTCCACAGTTTTTCATTATAATTTCCCCTTCCAGCCCTAAGCAACCACTAATTAACTTTCTGTCTATTTAGATTTCCCTATTCTGAATATTTTATACATGGTCTTCTGCTGCTTAACAGTTTTGGTGAACAACAGACCATATATACAACAGTGGTCCCATAGGATTATAACGGAGCTGGAAAATCATTACTGCCTAGGGACATCATAGCAGTCTTAATGTCATAGTGGAACACACTATTCACATGTTTGTGGGGATGCTGCTGTAAACAGACCTACTGCACTGATAGTCATATGAAAGTCTAGCACATACAATTATGTATGGTACATAACACTTGATCATAAATGACTACATTATACATGATTGCCTTATGTGTTTACTATACCATAGCTTTTTATTTTAGAGTATACTCCCTCTCTCTCTCTCTCTCTCTTTCTCTCTCTCTCTCTCTCTATATATATATATATATGTGTTAAAGTCCACTGTAAAACAGCCACAGGCAGGTCCTTTAGGAGGTATTTCAGAAGAAGGCATTGTTATCATAGAAGATGACAGCTCTGTGCATGCTATCACCCCTGAAAATCTTTCAGTGGGACAAGATATATAGGTGGGAGACAGTGATATTGATGATCCTGACCCCGTGTAGGCCTAGGCTAATGTATGTGTTTTTGCCTCTGTTTTTTAACAAAGAAGTTTAAAAGTAAAAAAATAGAATAAAAAATTTTTAAAGACTAAAAGGCATACAGAATAGGGATATTAAAAAGAAAATATTTTTGTACAGCTGTACAATGTATTTGCGTTTTAACCTAAGTATTATTACGGAAGAGTCAAAAAGTTAAAAAAATCAAGAGGTTATTAAGTAAAAAAGTTATAGTAAGCTAAGGTTGTTATTGAAGAAAGAAATGTTTTAAATAAATTTAGTGTGGCTTAAATGTACAGTGTTTATAAAGCCTACAGAATGCACAGTAATATCCTAGGCCTTCACATTCATTCACCACTCACTGCCTCACCCAAAGAAACTTCCAGTCCTGAAAACCCCATTCAAAATAGGTGCTCTGTACGGATGTACTTTTCTATTAATCTTTTATTCCAAATGTTTACTGTACCTTTTCTATGTTTAGATATATTTGGACACACAAATACCATTGTGTTAAAATTGCCCACACTATTCAGTACAGTAACATGCTGTACAGGTATGTAGCCCAGGAGCAATAAGCCGTATCATACTGTAGTAGGCTATATACCATCTAGGTTTGTGAAGTACAATCTATAATGTTTGCACAAGGAGAAAATGGCTTAATGATGCACTTCTCAGAACACGTCTCTGTTGTTAAGCAATGCATAACTGTATAAGGAATCATACAATATGTAACTGATTTTTAGCATAATGTTAGAAGGTTCATTCATATTGTAGAGTAAATCAGAACTTCATTCCTTTTTGTAGTCCAATAATATTGCATTACAAAGATATACCAAATTTTGTTCATTCATCCTTTAGTTGATAAACATTTGAATTGTTTCCACCTTTTGGCTGTTAAGTATGATGCTACTATGAATACTGTTCCACAAGTTTTATGTGGACGCATGTTTTATTTCTCACAGGTATATATCTAGAGGTGAAACTACTGGGTTGTGAGGAAGCTCTGTTTAACCTTTTTAAAAATTGCCAGACTGTTTCCAGAGCAACTGTACTTTCTAAAATTTCTTTACATTCTCACCAACACTCACTATTACCTTTCTTTTTATCATAGTCATTCCAGTTCATATCAGTGGTATGTAATCGTGGTTTTGATTTGCATTTCTGTGATGGTTAATTATAGGGACATATTTTCATCTGTCTAATGCCATTTTTATCTCTTCTTTGGAGAAATGTCTAGTTGAATCCTTTGCCTCTATTTTAATTCTATGAGTTTTTTATCCACTTTTTTGATGGTGTCCTTCAAACTACAAAACATTTTTAATTTTTGTCTCATTTATCTGTTTGGCTGTTGTCATTGCTTGTACTTTTACTGTCAAATCTAAGAGATTATTACCTAACGAAGATTTATGAGACTCTGCCTATGTTTTCTTCTAAGAGTTTAATAAGTCAACTGCTATATTTAGATCTTTGATCCATTTTGAATTAATTTTTGTATGTGGTGTGATATAAGAGACCAACTTTATTTATTTGACCACAGATATGCAGTTGTCCCAATACCATTTGTTGACAAGACTCTTCTTCTCCCCAGTGAATTAATGTATTGACACCAACTTGATTTTAATGTAACTTCTTTGCTGAATTTTTTTCTCCATAATATGCTTTTGGCCTTGGCTCCAAGTTCTTGAGCCCAGATTATTTCTTATGACAAAATTTGGCACCCTAACTTTTTTGAGTAAATTTCTCTCTTCTCTGGCTGACCTGAAAACTTAAGCTACTAATCAGCAATAGCTAGTTGTTTTTCCCTCAATTCCTACAGCACTACCCACAGAAACCATCATAGCAAACTTTAAGGTACAGTTGAGCTTACTCCTGGTCCGGCCCACGGCCAGTGATTAATGATCCAATTTCTTCAAAAGTTACTTCTGTAAAATCACTCATACATACAGTTGACTCTTGAACAACACAAGTTTGAACTGCATGGATACACTTATATGTGGATTTTTTTAAATAAATGTATTAGAAAATTGGAAATCTGTGACAATTTGAAAAAACTTGCAGATGAACCATGCAATTTAAAATATTTTTAAAAAATAAAAAGAAGTTGGCCAGGCACGGTGGCTCACACCTGTAATCCCAGCACTTTGGGAGGCCAAAGCGGGTGGATCACAAGGTCAGGAGATCAAGACCATCCTGGCTAACACAGTGAAACCCCGTGTCTACTAAAAATACAAAAAAAATTAGCCGGGCGTGGTGGCAGGCACCTGTAGTACCAGCTACTCGGGAGGCTGAGGCAGAAGAATGGCCTGAACCCGCGAGGGGGAGCTTGCACTGAGCCAAGATCACGCCACTGCACTCCAGCCTGGGTGACAGAGCGAGACTCTGTCTCAAAAAAAAAAAAAAAAATTAAAAGAAGTTTAGGTATGTTATGAATACATAAAATATATTACATATGAGTCTATTTTATCATATATTACCATAAAATACAGAAGAATTTATTGTAAAATGTTAAAATGTATCAAAGCTTATGCCCACACAGACCATACATGGCAACATTCACAGTCAGATAAATGTAAACAAAAGTAAAGATGCAGCATTAAATCATAATTGCATAAAATTCACTTTAGTACATACTGCACTACTGTAACAATATGGTAGCTACTTCCTGTTGCTATTGCAGTGAGCTCAAGTGTTGCAACTATCCACTTAAATCACCTATGATGCTAATGGTCTCCATGTAAGTGGGTGTTTCCAGTAAATTTTGTATTGCATTAAAAAGTGATTTCAAACTTCCAGAGTATTTTTCATCTGTTTAGTGCAATATCATAAATCTTGAGTAACACCATGAGGCCCACACAAGGGGCCACCAGTGATGCTGGGAAGTGCTCCCAAATAGCAAAGTCATGACATTACAAGAAAAGGTTAAATTGCTTGATATGTATCATAGATTGAGTTTTGCCACTGTGGGCACCCTCCATTTCAGAGAATTCATCTTTTAAACAGGTGATGTAAACTTACAGTATTGATACAGTACAGTACTATAAATGTATTTTCTCTTTCTTATTTTCGTCATACCATTTTCTTTTCTCTCCATTGGTTTATTATAAGAATAGAGTATATAATATATATAACATGAAAAATATGTGTTAATCAACTGTTTATGTTATTGTTGAGGTTTCAGGTCAACAGTAGGCTCCTAGTAAAGTTTTTGAGGAGTCAAAAGTTATACTCAGATTTTTGACTGCACAAGGAGTCAGCTCCCTCATAACCCCTCTGTTGTTTAAGGGTCAACTCTAACTCTTTAATCTCAGCCCCTCTCTCAGGCTCTAACCAGAAATTTCTAATCTCCGGCTGGTATCTCCAGATAGATGTACCATTACTACCACAAAGTCAAATAAATAAAACAATGTGTTACCCATAAAACTTGTTTCAACTCCAAAGTTCTGTTTTCCAGTGAGGAGAATTATCATTTTTTCTAATCAGTAGGCCTGAAACTTCAAATTCATTTCTAATATTCTTTGCTACCTTGCCTCAGTGTAGCAATTTTGTTTGTTTATTTGTTTGTTTGATCAGTGGACAAATCAGAACTACCTTCCTGGGAATTTGGATCTTAAGCAAAGACTATAATTTTGCTAAGACTGCAATAACAAACTACTACAAAGTGGGGGCTTATACAACAGGACTCATTGTCTTACCATTCTGAAGGCTACAATCAAGGCGATGGTAGAGTGAGTCTAGCCTTCTGAGTGTTCTGAGGGAGAAATCTGATCCACTCCTGTCTCCTAGCTTCTAGTGGTTTGCTGTCAGTCCTGGGTGTTTCTTGGCTTCTGCTACAATACCCTTATTTCTACCTTCATTTTCACATGGCAGTCTGTGTGCGTGTGTGTGTCTGTGTGTGTGTGTGTATTCACATTTTTCTCTCTATGTAAGAACACTGGTCATATTGGATTAGGGGCCCACCCTACTCCAGGATAACTTAATCTTAACTAATTATGCCTGCAATGACCCTATTTCCAAATAAAGTCACATTCTGAAGTTCTGGGGGTTAAAACTTCAACATGCAAATTTTGGAGGACACAATTCAACCAATAGCAAAGACACAGAAGACAAAAGGAGTTTAGGAAACCCTAGTAGACAATTTCTACTTTCCTGCTGTTGAAAACACCAGAGCTTATTTGATTAGCACACTTTCTAAAAGTGCATTGTTTCCACAGGTCAGAATTATCCAGGAAACAGGCTCTGAGACTGAGATCTGCATGTGGGAAGCTTATTGAGGGATTGAAAAGATTTCCCATATACAGATATTTAAAGGACACATAGACCCGATAGAGCATACTTATGTAACACTTATTTAAAGACAAAAGATATGGTGCCATTAAAAAAAAAATTAAAAAAAAGCAGGTACAAGTAAACATTATGGTCAGAAAGATATCCATACACTAGCTCCCATGGGCCTCATATGTGCAAGGGTTGTACTTCATAGCTGAATTCAACCAAGAACTATGTGAGAAAGTTTGGCTTTGGGAAAGCTCAAAGCAGAAGCTCCAATAAAATTTTTATGCCTCTCTGGTCTTGCTGTCAAACCAGGCTGTTTAACCAGTTAAAACATTTGGAAACCATCAGTAAAAACATAAAATAAAATTGGGGCTTGGCAGGGAAGTTTCAGACTTTTAACAGAATGTGATAAATCCTACTACCCTAGTCTTGTCCAAGAGTCAAAGTCATACTTTCAAGTATCTCTAGAGCTAATGGTAGAGTTATCTCATTAAAGCAATAAATCAGCTCCATCCTCTGTAAGATTGATCTTGGGATCAAAACCTTCCTCTAAGGCAGTGAAATGAAACATATTGGGAAGTAGGAGAGGTTGGGATGTGGTACAGTTGCAATGGAGTCTTCAGCCAATCCTATGGAGAACTCTGGAGCTAGGTTGGCTCTTCAGAGGTGTCCCAAATTGAGGCAAGGAGTCAAAGAGAAAAAGGTATATTCCCTCATCAAACTGTCATGGGACAGAAATTGAATTAGGCTAAACAGAGTGGCTTTAATCAAGGTAACACCCCTGGGAAGTCAGCTCTCTTTAGCCAAGTTAAATTCCCATAGAGGGAGTGGGTTGGTAGTGGTGAGCTTCCAAAACATTCTGAAGCTGGGGAATGAGGACCTCAGGGCTCAAAGGTCAAGGGCCAAAGTATTACAGTTCTTTTTTTCATTCTACATATGGCTCCAATGTTCCTCCAACAAGTTCCTCCTTCACTTAAATTTTTAAAGTTGATTTATGTTGCTTACCATCAGTGAAATTTAACTGATACAACACCAATATAAAATTAGTTCCCAACATTTTCTAGTCTCTTCATTTTGGTTCTCTTTAATGACATAATTGACATGAATCCTGCTTCCAATCTCTCGTAATCTACCCTTCCACAAGCAAGTCTATATTTAAATTTATACTCCAAATCATGTCTGCCACATAGTTGAACATAGGAAGTTCCTTAGTAAAATTTGGGCCTCTGGTGAGCAGAATAGTGGTCCTTCCAAGGGTACATAGGCCACAAGTAGAGCATGGGAGTAATATTAGATATATACTGATCTGAAATGGAAGGGCAAGAATTAATGAAATAACTACCTGAAGAGTCTTGCTCCAGAAATATACGTAGTTATAAAATTTTCAAAGATCTGGAGGCACAGAAGCATGTGCCAACATTAAGAAAGCAGCCAGTATCTTAGGTCTCTGATGAGACATCAGATTGCCATCAAGTTTATAGATTTCGACAGCAAAGGAAACCAGGATGCGTAGTGCTTCAGCAGGTGACCAGTCAGGCAGCAAGCAACATTTATGTTCAGTGGGGACAGGCCTCAGCCTCTGTGTTACTCTTTAAATATATAACTTTAGTGTAAGAGCAGAAGACTACTGAGTTTATGGAAAGATGTCAAGCTCTTAGTTGGGGTTATAGGGCAGAATTCTAGCACTGAACATAAAAGGTAACCGGACCAAATTTGGGAGTAAAGTCAAAACAAAAACTCAGTATCAATGGATTAAGCCAGCATGGTGGAGGAGGAAATAACTATGGCTTTGAAGCAACATGAGTTTCTACTCCCTGAGATTGAAGGAGCTGAGTCCTGGATATTGGCAGTGAGGGGAAAGCAGGAGCAATCAATACTATAGGTAAAACTCTATGGTTTGCCCAGGACAGTCCTGATTTTGCCCCTTATACCAGAGCCCTTCTTCATTCAGCATTTGCACTAGAGAAAATGCCCAAGTTTAGTTGACATATATGTGGTCACTCTACTAGCCACATGATCTGGAGAAGGGGAAGGCCAAATGATAAGGATACCTAATATTTACCGCCCCTGCCAGGTAAGCTTAAATGCTGCAGTTGAGACAATGAGAGCAGAGGGTAGACAGAACCAGCAGAGGTTCATAGACTGGCAGAATGAGGCAACAAAGGAAAAAGTGATCGAAGACCACCTACCCAGGCAGAGAAGCAAATGCACTCTGATATCCAAATATAGCTTTCTTTTGGTATGTGAGTTAAAAAAAATAATATTAATGCCTTAGTTAATTATATAATGCTTCCCCCACAGAGCTACAATTTCTTTCTACACTTTAACATTTTTGTTTTCTCATTGTCAAGTGACCCTGTTGTTTCTCAAATGAATCAATTGGATTTGGCTTGGATTAATTTAATTGAAACAACTGCTATCATGATGCAAAAAAATGCATATCCAGTTAATATAATAGGACTGATTACATGACTGTGGTCTGAAAAAGAAAAAAGAAAAAAAATATGCAATCATATATATCTAAATCTCTACCAAAGCAAACTCCACAAATCCAGTAAAATTATGCATTTTACTAATTTGCTTTAATTCAAGTCAATTCTATAGCTTAAATTTAACATTCCCACTCCTGGGAAGCCAAATTCTTTAGAGATTGAATATCTTAAATCCTTAGGCCAAGATAGAGCCTTTAATTGAAAAATAATCTTACTCTTTCTTTCTGTGTTAAGGGGTAAAAAATTAAAATCACTGTATTTTTTTCCCCTTCTGGTCCTAAGAGAGGTTTCCCCATTCATGACATAATTGAAAGTTTTCAAACCTAAAACACTTTTACAGCAGGAACAAATCAGGCTAAATAGAATCCCTCTCTCAGCTTTTTGGAGAACAGGCTCCATGAAGCTCTCAGAGGGCTCAAAGTAGGACAGTGTAGTAAGAAATGAGGCTAGAAATAAGGGCAGGGTACCAATGGGGAAAAGGGGCTTAGCAAATAATTGCCTAAGAAAACATTCACCAAAAGTTGGAAATCTTATAACCAGAGTGGCCAACAACATTAAGTAAGAATTTATTTATATTGATATATAAACAAATGACTAAGAAGACATAAATTCTCTAAAGTTCTGTTTCCTGTATTTAATCAGTTTCAAAGCAGTACAGTGTAGTGGTCAAGAGTATAACCTTGAGTATCAGTCTACCTGGTCCCTGCTCTTAGCTCAATCTCCTACAATGTAGGAGATGTAACTAACCCCAGGTACATTATATAACCATTAATTCTCAGTTAGATCATCAGTAAAACAGGGTTGGTCATAGTAGTATGTCACAGAGTTATGAGAATATATCCAATTAATATATGCTCTAAAAATGTTTAATATCATCTTTTCTAATCCTTTTTTCATTCTGCCAGTGAAAGTCGGCAGAAATTTTAATGACTTCTCATCTGGGAACTGGATGGTTTCCACTGAGTGAGATGGTTTTGTTCATTCAGGTTTCTCTTTATAATCATCTCTGAAGCTCCCTTTCAACTCTCCCTGGATCAAACAATTGTCGGCATTTGCACATATGGGGATATTTAACCACATAGTTTGGACAACAAATTTGCTTCTGAAGACTAGTGATTCTGTTTATAGTGTAGTTTAGAATCCAAAACATGTTCTTCATCCTGAGATATACTCATACCACATAGCTTGTACTAAAGAAAATAATCAAAGCCACTTGCAAAGTACATTGAGGATAAAGAGATAAAATAATGAATGTCATTACTGCTTTAAAGCCTAAGTTTTAGAGCAGTCCCTCAAACAATTTTAGCCCATATGCACTTTTGATAAGTATAAATATAATGAAACATTCATAAGTATTATTAAGTAATATGTGGAATTCATAGGTATTAATAAGTAATATTTGGAATATGCAGATAAACACTGCATACTAGGACTACATGAAGAGCACATTGAGGGTCTTATTGTACAGGTGCACACAGAGACATTAATTCTCATGTTGGCCCAGAAGGACATACTTACTTTACCAAACGAAAGAACTTTTATCAGCTTCCTTCACTGCTCTAAGGTTGTTTCCTTGTGGGAACAAAATAGGTATAAATTTGCCTATATTTGGCAGTTGTAATGAGGATTAAATAAAACCATGTATATATAGTATATATAGCACAGGGCCTGATATATGGCAAGTACTCAATACATGATATATATATTGTCTTAGAAATCATTAGCCCTATTAGTGTGTTAGAGTATATTTTCACACTATGTACAAAATTCTTAAAATTTATAATGTAGAAGTCAGGGAGTTAGAAAAATAAATTGAATATAAAAGCTACTGATTAAGTATCAGTGTATTTTTTTCCAGGATTTATATTCCTTGTGCATTTCCAATTTTTTTTACTTTTTAATCGTCTTTCAAGTTCTTTCCTCATTTTGAAAAATTCGAAGATAAATAATAAAAACACATCCTAAGAAGGCTATGATATTAGAAAGAAAGCTTACAGCCAGGTGTGTTCTTTAATCTCTGTGAAACCTAATAGGAATTCTATTTTCTTCTTCTGACTTGAATAACATTTTCTTTTGAAGTAATTTAAAACATATAGCTATCAATATTATACATATTCAATAAGAAAATTCCAATAAGCAAGGAAAAGAAAATACAAATTACTTTTGGTAATTATCTGCTTCAACCATAACAGAGGGTACTAAACAAATTCTGCCACCAAAAACAATTATAAAACTGGAAAAATATGTAATGCAACTCTTTTAAGCATTGGGCAGTAGGCAGCACAAGAGCATAATCTCTGAAAGAAGGGAAACTCACAAGGTGACTCACATGTTTGTTCTAGCTCTCTGCCTAGAGATAATTTCCTAGTTCCCAGCCTAGGGAGCTTGAGTTCAAGTGGAGCATGGTGGTCCTCCTCAGATGTGAAAGAAGAGATACACGTTTGAGGCCACCCAAGTGACTGGAATCTGTGGGGCAGGAAACTGAAAAGATGGGAGCTACACAGGGATTGGGAGTGGGAAAGGCAGAAGCTCATTTAGGGATTCTCTATGAATCTTTGGCTGAGGACTGGTTTGCACATGCATGGAACCAGACTATACAAGGCTTAACAATGAGTAGCAACTATAGGTCTGAGAGAGAAACAGAAATACTAGAGATCAAACAGTGCTGGGAAGTAGAGTTTCAGTCCAATTCCAACACAGATATCTAGCTGAAAATCAGAAAGGCCGCAACCTAAGGACTAAAGATCACACCCTAGAGTAGACCTATTCTAGACATGCTCTAACGAAGCCTGAATAACAAAAGCCAAAAATTCCTTAAATAAGTTCAGGGGATGTAGTACTTGGGAGCTCAGATCCTTCCAATTTAGAGGGGCTTAAGAAGCAAGTTGGGCTTTTCACAGAACTACCATAAAAAAGCATAAAAACAGACACATGTTCACTGTGATCAGCCAGTTATTGGCCTGCCTGCAAGAACAAAAATCAATGTTCTTTAGAGGTGGCTAGCAGAATCTAGAATCACAACAATGCATTACCCTAACATCCGGTATGTAATAAATATCAGTGTACATGCAAACAGGAAAATGTGGCCCACATTCAAGAAACAAAAACAGTCAATAACTGACTCTGAAAAGGTTCAGATGTTGGATTTAGCAGGAAATAATTTAAAGAAGTTGTTACAAGTAATTTTAAATATGTAAAGGAAAATATGGTCATTTTGAGTGAACAGATAGGGAATCTGAGCACATAAATGGAAAAAAAGAACCAAATGAAAGTGGAAACAATAAATGAAATTTTTAAAAATTCTGATAGGCTTAACGACAGATTAGAGATGACAGAAGGCAGAATCAGTAAACTTGAAGCTAGAGCAAAAAAAAAATTATACAATCTGAAAGCCAGGCAAAAGTATTACATTCATAACTGGGGAAGATACAGTGAAAGATATACATAGAGAGAAACAATGGCATTAAATGTATCTCTAAAACAACAAACACACACTAAAAATGAATAAGAAGCCACCTGATGACCCACATACATAAGGTCAAACTAAACCTAAATGAAAGAGATAATATATATAAGAAAATAATTTTTTAAAAAAATAGAAAGTAAATGCCCCAAAGGGGATCAACAAAGCCAAAGTCTGGTTCTTTGAAAAAAATTGAAAGATGTATTACTTCCAGTACTTAATTTTCCACATATGTCTAAATGTTTTATATATGAATATATATGTAGCTATTCATGTAATGAATATGTCATATCTAATATATAAAATAATTTAGGTATATTAATATTAAATATATTATTTTCTTGGTATTTATGATTAATGATAGTCATGTCTTAATTTTGAATTACTTTATTCAAAAGATAAAGTGACTTTTTTGTTCCATTTAACATATTGTACTTTTAACATAATATCAACTCATGTTCTGTTGTTGATTATGCTTGCCTTGTTGATTTTGAGTATTAAGTTACTTTGAATTTGTGTGTAGGTTTTAACATGTGTCAAGAACAACATGTAATTGAATTGAATTTTTAAAATTTCATCTTATAATCTCTGTGGTAAATCCAATCCAATTTCTTTTATAATTTAAGAGACTATACCTTTGCTTATGTTAATCATTTATATTCTCAATTTTTAAAGTTATTTGTTGCTCATAATTTCTCTTGTTTTATATGAGGCTTGTATTCCCTTTTATTTTTCTAAATTTTCTTCAATCTTTAGAGAGTGCGTCCTAATTTTAATCATTCCAAATATATAAGAATTCTCAAAAGCATCTTAAAATGTATTTATTTGACTGTCATCATCAAAAATATGTTTGGGTCTTTCTTCTTTAATTAGGAAAATTTTACTCTCTTCCCAGTAACTCCCCACACATACATACCACTCAAACTTTGATGATATTACTAATATTTCTGGTACTGATTACAGGTATAACATATTTTCAAATAACATTAATTTTCATTAAAGAGTAATTACTGTATTACATTTAGTTTTAAACCCAGATTTATAATCTAATCATTTTGATCTTTAATTGCTTCTAGTGCTTATTACTAATTTCAACTTCTAGTCAATGCCATTGCCGTGTCCCTTCCTAGACGGTGTTTTGCCATTTGAAGCTAACATCTCTAAATTAGCAGAGCTCAAAACTGGGAAACTGGAAGCAAAAACTCCACAAGTGTGTTTGAAGGTTTAACAAGGGGAAGCTCCACTTCCATGTTCACTTCCCTTGATTCCTGGATCCCCATGTTATTCCTTGAGAACAGCAGCCCAAATGGTGTTTGTTTCTAAGTATATGCTGTATACTCTAAGATCAATCTCTCACAAAATCAGGTTGCTACCATCCCATTTGTGCCATAATTTAGTCTTTGGGAGACCATTTTATTAAACTAGTCAGTTGCTTTTGCGTGAAGAAGCTTATGGTAATTACTAGTGAATTCCATATACATGAGTCATTGCCACATGTATTTTGCTATGAAATGAGTTCCCTGACCAGGATCAATGTTGCTTGTATCATGGTAAATAATAAGGCATTCATAAGCCCGTGGATACTAGTGTTTGTAGAAACTTTGTGGGCAAGGAAAAAAAATGCATATCCAAAATAAGTGTGTATTCTAATGAGGAACAAATCTCTGCCTCAGCCAAGATAGAAGGAGGACAATGTAAGCAATCTGAGACCAAATGGCCCCCTCATCTCTCTCAGGAGGATCAGGACGGCTCTCTCAGAAGTCCGGCTCTAAGCCAAAATCCTGTGTGTGTGCAGCTTTCAAGCCCAACCATTGATATTTACAAAGGCTCTGTACTACAGCCCTTTTGGGGGATACTGCCCCTCACACACTGGGCTCAGTAGAAAGCCTGTGCATTAATTTTTTGGAGGAAGTTTTAGTCAAGGCATCTGACTCCCTATGCTCATGTGTGTGTCTGCATTCCTCTCCCAGGGACCACCACTCAGAGGCCTCCTCATTGGCAAGGTGGGGTGAGGTTTGATGGTCTTGACTGAGGCACTTTCAGCACCAAATTCAAGATCAAAGATACGATAAACTAATCCCTTTCTAACATGATCCCATGTATTATATTAGTCAGAGTTTAATCAGAAACTTGGAAACAATACTAGTTATTTTAACTAAGAGAATTTAACATAGGAAAAGCAGTTAGGCACTGGAGGACTAAATAAGCAAAGGAAAACACTGAGCCACCACAAGTTAGTAACTGCAGGAAACAGCAACCAACCTTAAGCCAGGAAAACAAAAGATAAATGTTGCTAATATCTGCACCTGCAGAGCTCTGAGAAGATGGCATCTCTGACTGCTACTAATGCTCCATTTGCTCAGAGGAGGAATCCCCCGCAAGTCTTGGATTCAGACATTTAAGAAGGGCTTTCTAGGTAGCACAATGAGGCTGATCTGAGAATGTAGAAAGAAGCTGGCAACTGGAAACAACTCCGCTTTCTGAGGTGAAGAAATGTTTCCTAGAGGTGCTGACAGGAACAATATGGAAACAGAAAGAAGCAAGTTATTTCTCTGTGTTCTGCCTCCCAGCCTCCTCTGGCACCTCCTATTGGTATTCTTGGCCAGGGAGAGCCACTTGGCAAAGAAGACATGTAATTTGCATTGTACCAGCCCCAGAATCACAAAGCAGATTACACAAAGTTGGGTTTAGGGATAAGAAATAAGCTTAACAATTGATACACCATGTCTTCATTATTTTAAAGCTTTTAATTTTTATTCATCTCTTGGTCAATTGGAGTGAATCGACATAATTTCAGTGCCATATATTTTTTTTATTTTTTTGTGACTTTGGAATCTGAGAATATTATTCTTTTGCCTTTGTTAATAAATGACAACTTATTTTTTACAAAAGTCCTGTGTTATAATTGTTTTTATGCTCAAAATTTCTTAGATATTATTTCATAATACTCAGGAATTTAATGTTGTAGAGGAGAGTTTGGATGCTATATTGTTTTGTTATGTTGCAGGTAATCTGTTCTCCTCGAGTTATAATTGAATTATTTTTATTCTTAATACATAGAACATTAAGCTCAGTCTGGGTATATCTTCATTTGCTTGGTTTGGAATAGTGACCCTATTTCGATCTGTATCATGGTCTGCCTTTGGCTGGGATATTTGCTCTCATTTTTTATGACTGAATAGTGCATCTTTCTCATTTGTTCCAATTTCTTCTTTAGATATAGAATTATCAATATATTGGCTTTCCAGTTTTGTTCTTAGATATATATTATTTCTTATTATCATATATATTTTTCCTTCCCTTTGATGACTAGGAGAGCTATTCAAATGTATTCTTTACATCATGGATTCATTTTTCTGCAACATCACTTCTGCTCAGAACTGCTATTACCTTTTAATTTCTTTCAATTCTTCCTTATCGCATCTTATCTTTCACTCTAATCCTGTTGCCTTTTAATATTATTCAGGTTTTCCTTCATGAATCCTATAACTGCTGTTCATAAATGCCATGGTTCCTTGTAATCTATTGCAGATGCTGAATTTTTTTTGAAATTTTCTTCTCAACCATTCATTAGATAATTTTTAGAAGTATTTTCTGCATGTAAGTCTTCAAATGCCATTCTCATTATCTCTTTCTTCAGTTCACGTTGCTGGGATTTCTTTCTTTTAAGAGATCTCCTAAAATGGTGTCCTATATTCAAATACAATGTCTCCTATCAGATATGGTGTGAATTGTTTTGTGTCTTATTTTCTTCTTCTGTGGCAAATATATTTCTTCAAGCTACACCTCAGGATCAAATTTGTGTGCTCAGTTCCCAGTATAAGTTTGTTTCCAAGAACTTTCAAATAAATTGTCTTGTGAGATGAAACCTTTTAGTGTTCATACTCTCTGGTTTCTGTCATTCTGAAAATAAGGCGTACATGAAAACTTAGAACTTCCAACATGCTCTTCCTTCAGAGTTATTCATGTTTTCTCTTACATCTTTACAGGTTTACTTATGTTGATTATTCATCTTCAATATCATGTGCTGCTGACAGCACTTCTTATCCTCTTACCCACTGCCACTTCTGCCCAGGCATCTTCGTGGCTTTGCTCTCTCTCTCAGGAAGATGTATGGTCAAAGTGGATACTAATTCTGCCTACTTGCCATGTAAGCAGAGTGTTTGCCTATTTTTCCAGTGAATACATTTTCTGAAAATTTGAATCTGGATGTAGGTGTACCTGTTTTTTTTTTTTAATGCTTTATTATATGAAGACAGGAGTATCTAATTAGGAGTGAATGATTGTGTTTTTCTCAATCCAGATTCATGTGTGTTTGATACCAGATTCCCGAAAAATTAGAGCTTGAGGCAAGGACTATTTAGACTGTATCAACCCAGGACAGCTAAAGTGAGGTATTAAAAAGTTAGGTGAAGAAGAATACAAAACTGCAAAGTGATGCATTGCAGCGTCAACTACCACTTCACACAGGAGTCCCTCCACAGGTCCCTCCGCAGGTATCTCTGCTAGACATTCTGAAACTATCAGGAGAACTGTATGAAGAAACATTCTTGGAGCAGTGCATGTGATACAGGAAGAAGGTGGAATTTGTTTGCATGCCTTTTCTTGACTCTTGCTTCCCAGGGGACACAGTTTACTCATGAGTGAGTTACCCCTATCACACTTCCAGGTTGCGTCATCTGGATCCTTTGGTAGCTGTTCAGGATGCCAAATCCTATGACCTATAGTATGTATTTTATTTGGGTCCAGGAGTGTCAGGGGAGACCAAAAGTCTAGGTATATAAGACTGGTCAGCCTGGTTGCAAAGAAGTGGCCTAGAGAGAGGGCCTGCCACTCTCAAGGCCGATGAGTTGTTGGCTGCTTCAGGTGGAGTCAAAAAGGTAGAGAAAAGGGAGCGCCATGGCAATCTGGAGTTATTAATACAATTTACATGATACAGTGTGCCTTGTCATTATGAATTTCTGTGGATTATTGCATTAGAGCACCGAACGGATGTTATTGCAAGTGTTTTTGTCACTTTTTGGCAACTGAGCTCGTGTTTTTATAGTGGGAGTTTTTTAGTAGGAGTCTAGTGGGAAGTTGATATTGAGTGCTGATGGCCAGATGTGAGAGCAACTTTCGAGATTTGCATGAATGCTTTAGAGATAGTAAGTTTTATCTCTCTACCTATGTTAATATATAACTTATAATTATCAGTATGCAATTTGTCAAATTATTCTAGCTGATTTATTTTTAATGAAAGGTGAACTCTAATTTATTAGTTGACATTGTTTAATTCCTTGTTCAAATTAAAAAGGATTCATTCTCTGCTGGAATGTCTAATATTTGACATGTCACATTTTCTGTTTATATTTTATTTTGAAGGAGTGGGCTGATTTTGATGAAATAAAGATAGCTAATAAGAGGTATCGAGACAAACTATAAAATTATTTTGTGGTCCTGGCTGCCTTCTTGCAAAAATGAATCAAAAATTTGCATTAACATATCACCTGTGATTATACAAGTCATGCTTTAGAATTCAAGGAACTAGATAAACTACAATATGTGCTCTATTAAAATATTTGAATATATAATGGTAATAAGTGACTACCATTTGGAGAAATATAAGTCAAAAAATTACATAATTTTTTCTCATACTGATTGTATGTCATCTTGCACAAAAATAGCAGTGGAACTATTCTACCAAGAATGGGAAAACTGTTCTGAGTTAGTTTTCTAGTGGCTAGAAAGTGAATTTTATAAATTAAGTTTTATACCATCACACATGTAATCATTTGAAGCACGTACTTATGATCTAAAGAAATTATAGTTTGTTATTTTTTCAATATTCCAACGGAGCAAAACAAACCTATATATGTGCACTTCATCCTCAAACATAAATGGGTCAGTTCTTCTCTGGATTTAAGACAGTGGCCAGGCGCGGTGGCTTATGCCTGTAATCCCAGCACTTTGGAAGGCTGAGGCAGTGGATCACGAGGTCAGGAGATTGAGACCATCCTGGCTAACCCGATGAAACCCCGTCTGTACTAAAAATACAAAAAATTAGCCGGGCGTGGTGGCACATGCCTGTAGTCCCAGCTAATCTGACGGCTGAGGCAGGAGAATCGCTTGAACCTGGGAGGCAGAGGTTGCAGTGAGCCAACATCATGCCACTGCACTCCAGCCTGGGAAACAGAGCCAGACTCCGTCTCAAAAAAAAAAAAAAAAAAAAAAAAGAAAAAGAAAAAAAGACAGTAAAGATAATTTATTACTTGGAAAGTATATGTCTCTTACAGAAAAATATGAAATAGAAATCTAGTTTTTCCTAGCCAGTTTTAACTTTGTCTTTATTTAGGTAGTTAGGGGGGAAAAAGGATGGAAGAAAAGTAGAGAGGAAAACATGGCCAAGGGGAACAGGAAAATGAATAGTGAACGGAGAGATAATTGAGAAAGGTACATTAAATTTATCTGTCAGGTGTTGGAGATCAGTATTAAAAATTTAAAGCACCCAAACCAGAACATCATTACCAACTTCAAACAAAGAGAATGACTTTACTGCACTGTTTTTAAGGGTTTTTTTTAATCAAGATACTCAAAATTCATTTTTTCCAGATAGTTATTCATATTTTAATGATCATCAAATTAAGTAACATGCCCTAAGTTCCTGGACAACACCATTTTTTACTAAAAACAAAAACAATTTTTATCAAAGATGTTTATACCTAAGGAATATAAAATCTAGCTAGCAAAGTTCCACTGTGTGAACCAGAGAATATATGAAGTTATTCTGTGCATTTCCTCTCAGAATTTGACTGTACAATGTGACCTTTAGTGAAAGCTGGCATTATATACAGATATTTTGATGTCTCAATTGCATGAAAACATTTCTTAACAAATCGAAATCAGTGAACTGTCTCTACTCATATATATATATGTATATATATATAAAATATATGTGTGTGTTTATATATATGTGTGTATATATATACACATTGAACCCAGGAGGCGGAGTTCATATATATATGTGTATATATGTATATATATGTGTGTGTGTATATATATATACACACACACACACACACATGCTCTTGTCTAATATTTATACTTATGTATATACACACATATATATCTATAAAATACAGAGTAGAATCTTTTGAGCTAAGGGGAGAACGTGGAAGAGGGGTTACTAAATAATGTTAGAATAGCTTCATTGAAAAGCAGTGTAAACAGCTTCATTGAAAAGTAATGCTAGAGGGAAGCCATAAACCCTCTCATTCTGTAATTAAGAATTTTGATAGATAAGATAAAAACAGTAACTTCATTTCTCAAATTTGAATTTTTCTTCAAAAAGTGCTTTAGTTGCACTTCATTTCACATACCATATTTGCCTTCCAGCCTCAGGACAACTGACATGAAAAATGTATATTCCTACAAAGAAACTTTAAAAAAAAAAACAACCAAACGACTTGTTTCACTTTTATTTAAAAAAAAACTAACAGGTTTTTCCAATTTTTTAATATTTCTGCTAGTAGAAAAAGGTTTTCAGTTACTCGACAGATACACCTTATCTCATACTGCAATTCTCTCAGGCAATGCGTACACATTTTGTGTCCATTCACAGTGCAGTTCACTTGGAGACAAAAGCAAAAAGAATTTGTTTCACTTGAGCTATTCCTTTTTAACGTATGCTTTCCAGCTGACTAACGTTATCTTTAAAATTGTAACAGTCAAAAGGGCATCAGCCATAACCATCAAAATTGTTATAGTTTTTTTAGCATGATAATGCTCAATGAAGGGACTAGAAATTTGTTATAATTTTTCATTAATGTTCTAGCATTCATAGTATGTCATGTATATAGATAGCCCTATAATTACCTACAAATTAACTATATTAAAAGATACCTCGAATTAAAATATCATGTTCAAAAACTACCTCCTATGAAATATTACCACTGGAGAAAAAATTCTTATGTTACCATTCTAAATAAGAATATCTCATTGGCCTTGCTGTTAAAAGAACAATAGAAGACTAATTAGCTCAACTATGTATTAGTCCCAGCGAGGGAACCCCAAAGCCCACAGTAATTTTGACATAGATGTATGCCACATGATACCTTTATTATATGCTAATGATATTTGACCAGGAAACATAATAAAACTTCTTTAAAAATTCAGCCAGAGGCCAGATGCAGTGGCTCACGCCTGTAATCCCAGCATTTTGGGAGGCCGAGGTGGGTGGATCATGAAGTCAGGAGTTCAAGACCAGCCTGGCCAACATGGTGAAACCCCGTCTCTACTAAAGAAACAAAAAATTAGCCGGGCGTATTGGCGTGCACTTGTAATCCCAGCTACTCGGGAGGCTGAGGCAGGAGAATTGCTTGAACCTGGGAGGCGGAGGTTGCAGTGAGCCGAGATCATGCCACTGCACTCCAGCCTGGGTGACAGGGTGAGACTCTGTCTCAAAGAAAAAAAAAAAAAAAAAAGAACGATTTTATTATAATTCTAAATAAAAAAAAACTTTATGTTTACTATAAGTTCTTTTAACATACTTGCTAATTCAGCTATTCTGTGCATCTCTGTTTTACAATCAATCTAGTATATTTTTTAGCTGAAATAACTATTTTATCATCTCTAAATGTCCACCGATAATATGTTGAAGGATATAGAACTGTATACAGTCAGCTAACAAAGGATTTGGGGTTTCATTCATTTTTTGTCCATGATTGTTGCTGCATTGAATATGGTATATTATACCTTCCCTTCTTTTCTGAAGAATTTCATCAGGAGGTACGAATATATTTAATGTATTAGACAGAAGGAGACTTTTTGGTTGTTGGTGATGGTGGGTGGTTTTTAAACAATATCAGAAATATAGCTTGGAAATTTTAAAATATGCATCTTGGATCACAAATGTTGAAAATTAGCTGATGACACCCTCTGTTTTTTTTCTGTTCTGCTACACTGAAATTCTGTGAGGTCAGAGTTATTTCTAGTTTGTTTACCTCTGTATCTTTAGCATTCTGCACAGCATCTAGCCTTTGATCAATATTTACCGAATATGTTTATTATTGAATAAAGGAAGAAGTGAATGCTAAAATTCTAGACTGCAAGGAGCAACGAAGCAGATATTCATTTTAAGAAATTTTCCTGGTGTGTCATCTACCTTCCAAAATTAAACATCAAATAAAATTATGTGTTGCTGTTGTTGGAAAATGATGATGATTGTGTAAAGCATTTCACTCACCCTTGGCTTTATTTGGGAATCACCTGGGGAGCTTTAAAAAATACTGTTGTCTGAGTCCCATCCCCAGTAATTTCATTATAATTGGCTTGGGGTGTGGCCTGGGATTGGGATTTTTCCACTAGAATCTCTAAGAGTTTCTAGTGTGCAACTAAGATTGAGAACCACTGTTATAATATGATGACATAAAGACGACTATGAAGAAGGGACATTTCAGAACACCTAGCTTACAATCTTAATTTATGAAAATACAAAGGAGCTTTATTTTTAAAGCCAATTTTAGATAACACAATAAATCGATTCCATTTCTGGGTGACATGCCAGCACACACATACAGAAATAAATCCTTAAACACCTTCTTTTGTTCTTTTCCTTTTTTATAGTTCAAAGAGAAACGAAGTATAAAAACACACTCATCAAAAGAGCTAAATTTGGCCCACTTCTTGAATAATAACAACATATTTATATGTAAAGGTAAAAAGCTTTGGAAGGGGAGAAACGAGTGGAGAGGGGATACTGTTTCCTAAACCTACAGTTGGAAATGACCTATTTCCCACAGTATCAAAGAATCAGAAAATGTAAACACACTCGTGCTTTTCTGCTCAGCTATCTGCTTGCTGGCCTGAATCTTCTAACTCTTGGCTTTAATTACTTAACTCCTCCTACCTGTTCATCCAACAACTCTGGAACCAATCTCGTCACAAATCTAGAATTTAAGAAGCCTAATCCTGTAACTCAGAAGCTCAACCCTTTGCTATTCCAATCTGATTTGGGGCTCTGGTTCCTGTAAGTGGATTCCTATCTTGTATCCTCATGTGTAAGTGTAAGTCCCTGCTGTCAAAGACTTTTACCTGATTATGCACCAGTCCTTTCAGCAGGGTTTTTTCTTACTTGGTTTCTCCCACTTCTGGGGAACCGGAACCAGAATACTGCTCTTTGTACTCTCCAGAAGGTCCAAGGTTTTTTTGTTTGTTTGTTTGTTTGTTTTTCTTAGAAACAGTATAACTTTGGGGCCAAGATTACCAAGCAGCAGAATTGATAGCCACCTACACAGCATAACGTATGGAACTACAAATAGCCCCCACAAAACATACCCCAAAATATCTGCTGAAGTACCTCTGCTAAAAATGGATGCACTCCTGTTCAACAAATTCATTGAGTATGCTAGGGCTATTATTATGGAAGCTATGTTTTCCAAATGGAAAATTGGGATGCATCTTGAGAGTAACTAGCACTAGGAGAGGGTATCTCATGCCAAGCTCAGTAAATCCAGAAGTAACTAACCATTTTTCCTAAAGTATTCCTTTTGGTCATTCATACACTAGTCCTTGAGGTTTTTCTTGCTCCAAATCCTGGAAGTCTTACTGCATTTCAGTACAGGGAAGAGTGATCTAAGTCCTGATGCCAGAAATGTTTAGAGGAAAAAATAGCTATGGAAAGTGTTCAGGCAAAGGGTAGTAATTCAAACACAGTATTTAATCTTTTAATCTGTAATCTTTACATTTATTGGCTGTATGAAAAGGAGGAGAATTTTTTTCCATAGAATTATTTTATCATCTGTAAATAATAATTCCTATTTGACAGAGTTGTTATGAGAATCAGATTAGATAATGCACCCAAGACAGTGCCCAGAAAATTAGGTACTAAAATGCAATTCCTATCATAATAATTAATACTGTTGCTAAGAATAGAAATTACCTTCCATGCGTCTTCAAAAACACATAAAAGTTTGTTTCATCATTTCACAAAGACTCTTAATCTGTGAAGTCTCAAATTCTCTACCAATAGTTAAATATTGGTGAAAATGTAGATTACTACTTTTGCAGCTAACCCCCTCCCAAGATGATGCTTCAGCTAAAAATGTAACAGATAATATTAATTTCTGAAAGAAAAAGGAGAGCTAACAAGATGATGTTTCCAACCCTTATATCCACAGCAGGATTGCTTCAATTCCAACAGCTCTTTATATGCAGCTAACAGGCAGGTTAAGAGTTTAGTGCATTGTTATTATGACATGGTTTTTTTTGACAACAGCAATCAGCTATTGTTGGTAAGTGAAAGTTGAAAAGATTGAATTGGTCAAATAAAAGCATTTTCTGCTGGGAATGCAATTGAGAAAGGCAACAGTCAAAACACTGCCAAGGTGATTCACGATGTTGGAATGTTATCTGGAGTGGGTCAGAGGAAATGTTCCAATGGTATCATGGTTTACAGCTCAACTTCAAATTTAGGTTCTGATAATCTTTTAGCTGAAAGTCCGCAATCATGCTCAAAACACAGTAAAGACCATAAAGTCTTGTTGAATGTTTATCGTTTATAAAAGGGAACAGCAAAGCTGCATAATGGTTCTGCTTTAAATTCTCTATTGTCAAGGATAAATAAGTGCTATTCCTATGTTATCATAAAATAGATTTGTCTGCTTTATTTTTGATGTACTGAGGTTTTTAAAAATTTATTTCTATTTGGCAATCCCAAGTTCTTACTGAAAGTAATTGTTTTGTGATAAATGTGGGTGATTTATTTGGAACTATAGGAAAGTTATTAATATATATGTAACTGTAGCATGTAAAGAAATCGGCAAACCCAGCATCTGGTAAGCTCTAGTAAAGCAAGCTAGCTGGAGACAGTTTATCAAGTAGCTAAGGTCCTTTGATTATGGAAGAAACTGCTTGCTGGGTCCATGCTAAGAGGAAAGGAAACAGGGAGCATGAGAAAATGATTTCTTTATTCAATTCTATCAGATTAGTATTATTAATGGATTGCTTATGATTTTTAGAAAATTCAGCTGGAAAATCAGAAAAGCTCCCTCTAAGTGTTTTCTCTCAAGCTACCCTGAAATATTGGAAGCGATCAACACCTGTCATTTATTTATTCATCCAGTAAATTCATCCAATACCAGTCATTCATTTATAGCATTATTATTAAATGGTAAGTAACACACTCCATGAGTGGAGGAAGTCAGAAAGAGATCAAATTAATAACCAATTTGCTAAATAAAATTTGTATCATGGCTTAGAACTGTGGCCAAAATTAGCCTTCCTACTCCACTTCCCCAATATTTGACCTTGGCTTCCACCCAATAGGTAAAATAGGATTTGCAAAGTGATACCAACCTGGTCTGTGACACATGCTTTTCCATGCTTGCCCTCATGGAACTCAGAGAACTGGGATATAGAAAGACAGCCTTCTAGATTTGCTTTGCAAAGGCAGGCCCTTGATCCTGACCCAGACGTGATTTTTGTGTGTGTGAAGCCATAAAGAGTAGCAGAAACCATGCATACACCAGACAAATAGATCCTAAACTAAACTAAACGTTTCCATAAAGGCTAGGACAGGCTTGTTCATGGCTGTGTGTCGATCTATTTTCCTTATGGAACAGGAGGGATTAAAAATGTTCTTAATGAATATTGCCTCCTCCTGGTAGATGCAGAGGATGCTCCCTTTCTTTACTATGGAAATGTGAGGAGTGAGTGTATAATAATCTCTCAACAATATTTTTGCTAAGTTTGAATGATGAGCAGGAGTTCATCAAGAACATGACAAAGAGAAAAGCTGATAGATATTATAAGCAGAGAACTAAGTCTTCCAAGACTGGAACCTAGGATGTGAAGAGGGAAAGGGTTAGAAGAGGGGAGGAAGATGAGATGGAAGAGTAAGAAGTGACCCTTAGATTCCTGATCCATCACTCCAGAAATTCTGATTCAGTGTGCTTAGACAGTGGGGTTTGAGGATTAATTTCAAGTGCCCACTTGACTGGGTTAAGGAATACCCACATAGCTGGAAAAGCATTATTTCTTGAGATGTCTTTGACAATGTTTCTTGAAGAGATTAGCACTTATGTCAGTGGATCAAAGTAAGAAAGATCAGCTTTCACCAGTGTGAGTGACCATCATTCCATCTGTTGAGGGCCCTCATGAAACAAAAAGGCAGAGGAAAGACGAATTCTCTCTCTGTTCAAAGGTGGGATGTGCATCTTCTCCTGCCCTCAGACATCAGAACTCCAGGTTCTCAGGCCTTCAGACTCTGGGGCTTGCACCAGTGGTCCCAGGCTCTCAGGCCCTTGGCCTTAGACTGAGAGCTGTACTTTTGGCTGCCCTGATTCTCCCAGGCTTTTAGATTCAGACTGAATTAACCTCTGGTTTTTCCGGTTCTTCAGCTTGCAGACAGCATATGGTGGGGCTTCTCGGCCTCCATAATCATGTGAGTCAATTCTCGTAATAAATCCCTTCATGCCTGTATATATCCAGTTGGGTCTGTTTCTCTGAAGAACCCTGATGAATACATAGGACCATGGAAATTTAATTGTTTGTTTGTTTGTTTGTTTGTTTTTTAAACAGTGATAAACTAATTCTAAAATAGGTAAACCCCAGGTTGAGAATCTCTCTTCTAGGTTGTGAAGAGATTTTAAAGAATTTAAACCAAGGATTAAAGTGGGAGAGAAAGGAAGGGTAAATATCAAAGAGAAAGGTTCTGTCTAGAGTGACTCAGCAGATGGTGGGGCTATTAACCTAGACAAGACACATATCTTGAGAAAACTTTACATTCTAAAATAAAATATTCAGTTTAAGTTTAAAGTTATCTACTCACTCCTGGATGAAGTCAGAGTTTAGTTATGTTGTAATTTATAAACACTAAGAATAAGTAGATAGTTAATTTACCCAGGCTCATTATTTTATTGAAGAAAGTGTATCGAACCAGGTAGTGTGAGGAGTCTCTATTCTTACCTTTGACAAAAGACAATGAAGATAAAATTTGGCCTTTCTGTCAAATGGGGTCATCTGTGCTACTCTTGGTCTTTGGGCTAGCCAGTCTACAGATAACCAACAGTTACTCAGCCAAGTTCTCATGGGAGTGAGAATATGTCATGCTCATCCTGTTTCTAACAGGACATTGTCATACCCATCACTGCTTCACCAAGTTTTCAGAACCAAACACTGGTCTAGTTGAAGAATACGAAGTTATTTATTTTTTATTTATTTATTTTTTTAATTTTTATTATTAAACTTTAAGTTCTAGGGTACATGTGCACAATGTGCAGGTTTGTTACATATGTATTCATGTGCCATGTTGGTGTGCTGCACCCATTAACTCGTCATTTACATTAGGTATATCTCCTAATGCCATCCCTCCCCGCTCCCCCAACCCCACAACAGGCCCCGGTGTGTGATGTCCCCCTTCCTGTGTCCAGGTGTTCTCATTGTTCAATTCCCACCTATGAGTGAGAACATGAGATGTTTGGTTTTTTGTCCTTGTGATAGTTTGCTGAGAATGATGGTTTCCAGCTTCATCCATGTCCCTACAAAGGACATGAACTCATCATTTTTTATGGCTGCATAGTATTCCATGGTGTACATGTGCCACATTTTCTTAATCTAATCTATCATTATTGGACATTTGGGTTGGTTCCAGGTCTTTGCTATTGTGAATAGTGCTGCAATAAACATACGTGTGCATGTGTCTTTGTAACAGCATGATTTATAATCCTTTGGGTATATACCCAGTAATGGAATGGCTGGGTCAAATGAGAATACGAAGTTCTTTTATAGCAGGGTAGAGCAAAATTCACCAGAGTGGCCAAGTGTGGGAGTTATTTTTGGCCTCTCTGGCTAACGACAAGGGCCTTCTAGAAAAGACTGATATACCCTCTCCTGGCTCCCTCCCTCCTCACTACTGGCCTCAATCCTTTACATAGTCTCCTCTTCACCTTTGCCCCACATTTAGTGTCAGATTCCCTTTTCTTCCCTGTAATTGAAGGCTGTAGCAAGTCCCTATCCCAACTGTTGAGAAACTCAAGCTCTGACTAGAAGCTCTAAGAGGGTCTTCTGAAATAGAGAGTTGGCTACTGAGTAGTGGAAGAGTAGGTATTCATTGAAATTCACTTTCTCTATGAGTAAAATTTCTCACTAGGTACATAGGAAACAAGCCAGACCAACACATGTAGTTGTGCAAGTTGGAAAGGCTGTGCTCTGCACAAATGCCCAAATGAAGGAACACACAGAGGCTGAACTCCAGCCCACACTTTGTTCCTCTAGCCATGTGTCCTGACATAAGGTTGCATCTACCTAGAGACATCTCTTTTGCTTTTTGGCTCAAAAATCCATCTGGCCCAGAAATGGCCCTAGAGCAAGTCTCATCAAGATTAGCCTTTATTTACTGTGAAAGGCTTGACTCATTCCAGACCCTACCCTGCACTAAAACACTTACATCAACTGCAAATTGCTTTCCTCTAGTCTTCAGCATCAATTTATATTAGATACAATAATTGACAAGAGCAATTTGTTATTTTCAGCTCCAAATAAGTAAAACATGATTCTATTGCTATAGGAGTGTACCATCTAGCGAGTTAGAAAACATGTATACAAATAACTAATCAAAACAGTAACATATAAAAAGCACAAAGTCTTTCATGAGTTTGGAAAGTTTCTTCTAACAGAGGAAGTTTTCCAGGAAACAGTATCATTTAAGCAGCCATTGGGAGGTGGACAAAATTTTAATAGCAGATGGGACAGCATTGTGTGCAGAACAAGCTCAGCCCAAAGGCAAGATTGTCAACAAGCACGGAGACTAGGGAAACTGTAGTACTTTCAGGGAGGCTGCAAATCATTCAAGAGTGAGTGAAAGTAAGGGAAAATATTACTACAGTGATCAAAAGAGAAGGTCCGGAAGACTGCACACAATTTCGCCCTGTGATTTGAAGCCATGCAGCCCAGAACTGCCTGCATGACCACTTTGGCTTTTTCTACCAGAAAAGCTTCACTTTATCTGTTATACATACTGGTGTCAGAAGCAAAAAAGAAAAAAAAACGTGAAATCCACTTGTCTAATCTGACTTCGTCTTTCAGATGGAGATACAGGAAAAGATACAAGAGTCCTAGCCAGCATCACATAACTAGTTAATAGCAGGGCAGGACTAGAACTCAAGGCTTTAGGCATTTTCACTTCCCAGCTACTCATACTAGAATGCTAATATTTTCTGGTACATAGGACAGTGTACGAGAAAATAGGTTGACCTATAAAGAGTTTACATAGCACATTTCCTGGAGCGTGGATTTACTTTGATGGGAAATAAGTAAAAGTATTTTTTCTATTAAAATAAAATGCACAAATTTTAAAGATAAAAGTATTATTGGTTATATCAGGTATTCCAGATTCCTGGGATATATTATGATTATTGCTGGCAATAGAGGTATTTGGATGGAACATTTTATGAGGCAATTTGTTATAAGGCTGGAAAAATAGTTTGTTGCCAAATTATTGAGGGCCTTAAATATCACGCTCAAGGGTTGAATGCAGTTTACATGACATTTCTAAAACTCTGAAATGAAATTATTGGACCTAATTTATGTTTTAATTGCCTTACTTAAATGTCCGTGTTGCTTATTTCTTTTATACAAGGTGTGAGCATTGTCTTTGCCTTTGTTTCTACTGTTGTTGACCTGGAGGCAAATAATTTCATTAGCTGGGTTTTGTTTTTCTTTTTCCCATTCTCTTTTTGTTTCTCCTAATTTACAGGTTCTTTGAACTTCTTTTGGATTTGAGGTGAGACCCAAGCTTAAGAGTAGCACAATTCCTCCAAAGATTTCTTTCTACTGAGTATAAGAAACTAAAAAAAAAAAAATCTGATGGCTGAGGGAGACACTCCTGTTAAAAAGGCCTTTTTAAGATTCCACCTCCTGTATTAGGGGAGGTTTATGGAGTCAAAAGTTCCTGAGAATAGATGACCCTGATTTGCCTTGGAAGGTTTGATCATGGAAGATTCTGTGGCTGCAATTGCTCTGTCCAGCACCGTGTGCACGCTTTGGAATTTAAATTTAGAGATCATTTAGTCTCTGCAACTATGTCTGGGGAAACTTCCAAATCAATAGCCTGCTTTCTTTCAAAGGCTAGACAAGAATTTGCAAAATATCATCCAGTTTTCTCTTTATAGGTTGAATAAGGTAAAAATGCACACTAGCTCAACGAAGCAAAATTCAAAGCTGCCCTAATTACAGTGAAACAGTCCCTTAGCCTCCTGGATGATGTATCTTATATATTTTCTCAGGAAACAAGGATCAAGAAACTCCATCTGGATTGAAACTGGTTTCTCTGGATATTTTTATAATGTTTATATCATTTTAATATATCACCGTCAAATATTAGCTCAGACTCTCAAAAGGACGAAGTAGCTTTTATGGTTAAGTTGATGTTTACTTCAAAAGTAATATTATTATATGATTAAAAGAAAATATAAAAATTTACTTCATAGAATCAGTTTCTGACATTTTTACTGTCTAAAAAGTTTAAAATTTGTGAGAGCTCATACAAATGCAATTCAAGGGTAGTAATTAGAATGCCTAAATCCAAGAGTTCTTTCACTCCCATAAGTTGTTTCTTAAAAGGTAGAATTTAACAACAGCTTCATGTAGGATGTTCTGTTGCATTACTAAGGATAACTTTAATCAATAAATATATTTTCTAACTTTACTGAAAGATTCTAAATTCCTGTTTCTCTTACTTTTCAAATGTCATGTATTTTGTGGTGTTTTCTTATTAATGCTATGTTTAAAAACGAGGCCCAGAGAGTCCTGATCTCAGCAAATATCTTCGTGAATATACTTTTGCTTTGGGGCAAGTACAACTTAATATTCATAACTCTTAGAATTGCAGAAGCGGAAAGTGAAAAGAATCATTGTGATTCCCAAGCTTTAAGTATTGGGGCTAAATAACTGATGTGAACAACTTATCAGGGGATTGGCAACATTATTAAAGTATCATGTAAAAGCCACGATTACTCTGAGTTTCAAAAATCCAGGGAAAGGAAAACTCTAGTACCAGTTGACATTTCAATAAAATATGGCTAAGAAGAAAATGCCTTGTATCAAGAGATCCTCAATGGACTAGTTTTGAGCAAAACAATAAAGCAGAGACAAAGCAGTAAAATGAAAGTATATTCCAGTGATGACACTTGCAATCTGAAAATCAATTAAGGCAATTTTGGAACAACATGGAACTAAGTAATTTTATGAGAAGTTTAAATGAGAACAAAGTAAATGAGGTACCTGTGCGCGGTAGCACTTCTGCTCACAAAGTGTTATTGCTCTCTCCCCACAGTGTTCATCAAAGTCATTCCAGACACTAGCGAATTTTTGAAGTTGGTTTTTCTACTCCATGAAATTAATGTTATGCAGTATATATCACAGTGGACAGCATAACTAAGAACCGTAAGGAATTCTTAGGGTTTTAGGGATGTGGGTAAATTTTTTTCTGGAGAAGACCAAAATTAGCTCTTTACTTTTAAGAAAGACTATTTCATTGAAAATCAAGAAATATGAAAGGATATCACATATATGCATTTCTGTCTCTGTTCATCTATTTTAATATTTCTTTAATATTTCAAACAATGGCCATGCGCCATTTATATTCCTATAAGTTCATGTATCATTTGTAAATTTATAAATTGGGGATGAGACAAACAAAAAGATTTATTATGCTGAAAAATAGAAAACTGAGATGAGTTTAACAGTATGGAGAGGAAGAAGTAACTTTACAATTTCTAAGAATATTTTTAATACCGCATGTTCCACCCCAATTTGGAGAAATTTGGACTAAAAGTAAATAGGCAGACTCAACCACAGTCTCTAAAGTGAAATTCAGAGGAAAATATTAAAATGTTCTAGATAGAAGAGAAGTAGATAAAAGAGAATTTGATCATATTCTATATGAGCATTGAAAACATCTAACAGAGTTACTGATGTAAAGCATGCAAAAAAAAACTAGAAATAAATGGCATGGCAACTATAAAAACATTCTATATGGAAAAAATAATAGACAGAAATAAGCAAATAAGAAATCTATTCTGGAAGGAAACAATCTAAAATGAGAGGATAACTCGCCATGAAGACTTTATTCTCCCTTCTATAGGAGATTATAAGAACATAATTTTATAAAAGAAGGACATTAAGAAAATGATAAATGGGAGCTAAATTCCAGAATGAAGGAAGCAACTTAAGAAGCAAAAGCCACTATCACAGAATTAATAAATAAGTTCGACAAAGTTATGTCCAACAAGAAAAAAATAGACACAATAAAATATCAAACCACTAAGAAAAAGAGTATAATTATGGTGACTCTACACAGGAAAAAATATTTAGATAACTGTGATTCAAAGACAATAATAGGTAGAAACAGCAGAAAAAAAAATGTAAATCCGGCAAAATAAAAATTCGTTGTCCCTAAAATAGGTAAGTCAACTAAGGTGACAGAAAAAGGCTTCCAAGAATAATCAAGCAAAATAAGGAAGAATTGAATTACAGATCATCAAAAAGATTCCTTACAGTCTAGGAACATTTTCTACAGCAATCTAAACCAAGAAAGTCCAGACGAAATTTTAAACTTTGTAGGTAAAGAAATTATTCTTTAGCCAGAAAAAATTGTGTGTGTGTGTGTGTGTGTGTGTGTGCGTGTGCACGCACATGTATATGTGTATATAAATAATGAGAGGTGAAATGTCAGACTGGTCTTGGACTTCTACTAAATCCAATGTCAAAAGAAATCAGAAGATAGGGGAACAAATGTTAGCAACCTTCAATAGTATCTCAGTATGTTTTGTGTTGCTATAACAGAATACCACAAGCTGGGTAATTTATAAAGAAAAGAAATATTTCTTACAGTTCTGGAAGCTAAGAAGTCCAAGGTCGAGAGGCCCACATCTGGCAAGGGGCTTCTTGCTGTGTCATCCCATGGCAGAAGGCAGAAGGACAAGAAAGCATGAGAGCAAGCCAGCAAGAGAGGGTCAAACTCCCTTTAATAACAGGACACTTCCTTGACACCAACATTGATCCATTCAAGAGGGCAGAGCCCTGGTGACCTAATCACCTCTTAATGGTCCCACCTCTTAATACCATCACAATGGCAATTAAATTTCAACATAAGTTTTGAAGGGGACATGCAAACCATAGCAAGTAGGAAAGACTGTAACTAAAGATTATTATGCCCAACTGAGGTGGTCAAACAAACATAAGGGCAACAGAAAGACATTTTATAAACAAAAACAGCAACAACCAAAAAAATAGTCAGGGAATATACAAGTCATGAGCCCTTTCTGTAAAAAAGGAAAGAAATCACTTGATGTCAAAAATCCAACCAAAGATGCTTGATTGGAGATGCTGGAGTAAAAGATGAAAGGCATCTGTCAACACACAAAGACAGTGAAGCAGTAAAGAAAGCATGAATGAAAATGTATACACAGCCAAATTATCATTCAAGAATAAAGGAAACCAGAAGACATTCTCATTCATGGAGGAAATGAAACAGGCATGAACCTTCTGGAGAAAAAAAAAATAGAGCCGGCAAAACAAACAAACAAAAAACCTACTTAATGCAACAAAAAAAAAAACCTACTTTGTCCCAAGGGATGACTTTTACTAAAGTGCAGAACTGAAAAACAATGGTAAAAGGACAGCAGGTTTTGAATCCACTAAAATAAAAACAAAGAGTTGAAAATGTAGAAATCAGAGAAAATTCATATCATTAACTTGGATAATGTACATATAACAACATGGCTTAAAAATTTGGAAGGAACTGATGCTCTGTAAATAGCTGTTTAGCCAATCTGACAAATGACTTTAATTTATGAAACAGGAATTTCCACCTACCCCCATGCCTCCAAAATATTTTCCTATGTATAAGCACCAAAACTGCATAGTTCAAGATAGGTGGCTTTTAGTTCGTTGGGAAGTTGGATCAGAACAGGAAATATGGGAACATCTTTGTGTGCTTATTTCTCATCTTTCAGCAGACCCCACTCCATAAGAGAAAAAAATTGCAACATGTTTTAAAATTTTACTTTATGCTCTTGATATTTTTCATCATATTTTTCTTAATCTCAGACAGATGATTTGGAAGTTATATCACAGGTGGTAATAAATTTGTATCTAGAGCTCAGAAATTCTGTAAGTTCCACTTCAGTTTTTAAATTCTGTTAAAGGCAATCAAAATTATAAATAATATTTTTAATTTAAAAAGCACACTATTGCTATGAAATCATTTATCTGTCTATTCTTCTGCATACAAATATGCATTATTCTGAGTGATGAGTCAGTGTTTTTTTTTTGGTTGATTGGTTGTTATTTGAGATGGAGTCTTGCTCTGTTGCCCAGGCTGGAGTGTAATGGCTCCATCTTGGCTCACTGCAACCTCCGCCTCCTGAGTTCAAGCAATTCTCCTGCCTCAGCCTCCTGGGTAGCTGGGACTACAGGCACACGCCACTACGCCTGGCTAATTTTTTGTATTTTTAGTAGAGATGGAGTTTCACCACATTAGCCAGGATGGTTTCAATCTCCTGACCTCACGATCCGCCCACCTTGGCCTCCCAAAGTGTTGGTATTACAGGCGTGAGCCACCGCGCCCAGCCCTGATGATCCAGTTTTATTAACAATGATTACTTCAGATATTTTGGTGGTTTGTTAATTTTGGTTGCTTTTTAAATTTGTACTTTTTTTCTGTTTTGAGTGCATAATTAATCATTGAAATATGTCATTTAAAAAGTAATTTTGAAGCAGGAAAATGAAAGAATTGAAATTTTAAAATGCAATGTTATGGGTAGATAACATTATAATTGATACTATTGTGTAAGGGACGTTTCTTAAACTATAAAATAATTTTACTTAAGTTTTATTTAAATTGTATTTCTTCATACAAAACCTTCAATGAGACTCTTTTTGTTTCATATATGTTTCAACCCATATCTAGGATTTTAATATCTTAATCAAGAGTAATATTTTATTGGAATCAGAGGTATGACATTTAAAAGTCTACCAGACATTAATTTCGTTGGCCTGATACCAAATTCTGGATCCCTTCCTTATACCTTATACAAAAATTAACTCAGGGTGGATTAGAGACTTGAACATAAGACCTAAAACCATAAAAGCCCTAGAAGAAAACCTAGGCAGTACCATTCAGGACATAGGCATGGACAAAGACTTCATGACTAAAACACCAAAACAATGGCAACAAAAGCCAAAATCGACAAATGGGATCTAATTAAACTAAAGAGCTTCTGCACAGCAAAATAAACTATCATCAGTGAACAGGCAACCTACAGAATGGGAGAAAATTTCTGCAATCTATCCATCTGACTAAGGGCTAATATCCAAAATCTTCAAGGAACTTAAACAAATGTACAAGAAAAAAACAAACAACCCCATCAAAAAGTGGGCAAAGGATATGAATAGACACTTCTCAAAAGAAGACATTTATGCAGCCAACAGACATATGAAAAAAAGCTCATCATCACTGGTCATTAGAGAAATGCAAATCAAAACCACAGTGAGATACCATCTCACACCTGTTAGAATGCCGATGATTAAAAAGTCAGGAAACAATGGATGCTGGAGAAGATGTGGAGAAATAGGAACACTTTTACACTGTTGGTGGGAGTGTAAATTAGTTCAACCATTGTGGAAGACAGTGTGGTGATTTCTCAAGGACCTAGAACCAGAAATACCATTTGACACAGCAATCCCATTACTGGGTAGATACCCAAACGGTTATAAATCATTTTATTATAAAGACACATGCACATGTATGTTTATTGCGGCACTATTCACAATAGCAAAGACTTGAAACCAACCCAAATGCCCATCAAAGTTAGACTGGATAAAGAAAATGTGGCACATATACACCATGGAATACTATGCAGCCATAAAAAAGGATGAGTTTGTGTCCTTTGCAGGGACTTAGATGAAGCTGGAAACCATCATTCTCAGCAAAGTAACACAGGAATAGAAAACCAAACACCGTGTGTTCTCACTCGTAAGTGGGAGTTGAACAATGAGAACACATGGACACAGGGAGGGGAACATCACACACAGGAGCCTGTCGGGGGGTGGGGGGCTAGTGGAGGTATAGCATTAGGAGAAATACCTAATGCAGATGACGGGTTGATGGGTGCAGCAAACCACCATGGCATGTGTATACCTATGTAACAAACCTACACATTTTGCACATGTATACCAGAACTTAAAGTATAACAATATAAAAAAAGTACAATTCTGTTAAAAAAAAAAGTTAACATTTATCAGAATTTACACACACACACAGACCATACCTAGTGCAACTCGAAGTTGAGGTAAGTGTAAACAAATGTAAAAATACAGTATTAAATCATAAGTGCATAACATTTTGTAAAAATTTATTCTTCTAATTTCAGATTACTTCTTACTGATCTGAAATTTATTGTTTTCAGCCTAGTATTTGAAAAATTAACAAATTTTATGTTTCTAACGTAAAAACAGTATCTTCTTTTTTAAAAGGTAAGACCCATCCAGGATGAAGACATTCTTGACAGATAAGCTATGCTTTGGAGCATTCCTGAAGTTCCTCATAATTGCTCTACATATGTTAGGCTCCTAAGCATTCCTCAAACCATTGCACTGTCTACCCCATACCAATTATCATGTGGAAAAGTACAGTTAGATGCCTGGCATAAGTTGCAATCTGTCCATAACACATTAAGTTTAGTAGAGAGGGCATGGATTGTGGAGGCAAACTGCTCGTGTTTGAATCCCAGCTCCTTTAGTCACCAGCTATGTCACCCTGGGCAAGTTATTATACTTAACTTCTCTGTGCCTCAGTGTTCTCATCTCTATAATGAGGATGATAACAATGCCTGCTTTATAACTTTGTTGTGAAGATTAAATGAGTTGAAATAAATCAAACCCTTAGGTATGACCTGGCACATAGTAAGCATGATGTGTTAGTTTTTATCTTTATCATGGTGACAAGTATTAAACTATAACTTATTTGTTCTTTTAAAATCTAAGAGTATACCTGCCAAATATAAGTATTAGAAATACCATGTCTTAACTTGAAAATCAAGTTAGAGACTCAAAACATAGCCTCTGTAACTGTTGGATACAATTTAATAGGCTAAACATACAGTTTGGATTGCTCAGGGCAAACTGAGATTGCCCAGGAAAATCTAAGTTTCTGCTTATTGTTCTGGCATATTTTTAATAATATTTCTTTCACTCTCAAAAGGAAGCCAGTTTAGATGATGTGTTATGATTGTGCTATAATTTAAAGGACAGAACTGTGCCACTTGGATGGACTTGGTTAAGGTTAGAAGCTAACCATACTTTTTAATTAATGTTATCTATGAGAAATTAAAATAAAAGGTTTCTTTTAGTCTTGAAGAAAACTTTTGTTAGCAATTAGTAATTCATTCATTTGTTCATTCAATAAATATTATGGAGTCCCTATTTTGAGGACAAACCTGTGAATAAAATAGACAAGCTCTCTGCTGATGTAGCTTGCCTTTTTGTGAAGAACATAGGTAATTAAAAAGTAAGCAAGCATCTAGAATAGCATCTGACATATAGTAGACATACAATAAGTACTTTTAATTCTTTTTTTAATAAACAAGATGTGATTAATTTTGGTAAATATTCTGAAGAAAATAAAGTGATGAAACAAAGGCAATATTTGAATGTTATGCAAAGAATAGGACTGTCAAAAAATGGCCCTGGGTATTTAATCTGGAGTGCCTGGATTTGGATAAGGAGATGGGATCAGCCCCACTCCCTTGCTCCCAGCCCTTCTAATGGCAGGTCTGCTTCTGAACTCAGCTACACAGGAGTCCAGTGTCTTTCTCCACCTGGGTCCCAGGGTCTTTTTATGCTGTCACTTGAAGTTCACTGACAATTCCTCTTCCCACTTGGCCTCTCAAATCCAGATTCTCTGATCTCCTTCATTAATGAGGTCACTCTAATGTCTAACCCATTAAAAGGCAGAGAAATGAGAGGACAGGGTTTTTCCACTTGAGTATGGAAACATACTGCATTTACAGCAGAGCTCCTTGGCCCAGTAGCTCTCTCTCTTATTCTAGGTGATAGAAGATGCCTTCTCTCTTGAAGATGCTGACCTCAGAGTTTTTGCATTTTAATCTAAAAATAATAAGTAACCATTGGAAAGTTTAAAAGTAGAAAGTAACGTGATTTGATTTGATTTTTAAAAATTATTTTGATGGTCATTTAAATAATGGATTGGAGAGGAACAAGAATGAATTTAGGAAGTGACTGTCACTGTCTTAAAATAAACTGTGTGGCTTTGACCAGCATGATGGCAGTGAAAACTGGAAGAAGTGAAACAATTTGAGATCTATTTTTCAAGGCTTGGAGATGATTTAAATGTCAGAGGTGGGAAGATGAACCAAAAATTACTTCTTTCTTTTTTTGAGCCACTGGATGGGTGGGGTAATATTATGTGAGGGGAACGGGTTAAATCAATAGCTCTCTTTTAGATATATTATGTTTGAGATGCCTATTACCCCTTCAAGTGAAGATACTATACAATGTGGATGGAAACATAAAACGGAGGTTTTTGAGGAAAGTTGGGTTAAAATGTAAATTTGACACTCATCAGCATATACATTATATTTTAAAAGCCATGCGACTGCATATAATCACCTGGGGAGAAAGCAAAGAAAGAAATAAAAGGGGCCAGGATGGGACTCTAAGACACATCAACATTTAGGGTTTAGTTAGAGAAGTAACAAGCAGAAAGAAGAAAAACTAGGAAAACCTGAAGAGCGATCATCAAGAAAGTCAAGAGTGGAGGCTATTTCAAAGAGAAGGGATGAGAAAACTGTACGGAAATCTTCTTCTAGGTCCAGTAATATGAGCACTGAGAAGTGTACATTGGATTTGGCAATATAGACACATTGATAATTGACAAGAACAGTTTAAAGGAAAGGCTGGAAATTGACTAGGAAGTTGATTGTCCACAGTGGCGTGTAGGAGTGTTGAAGTATAGACAATTCATTCATTAGGTTTTGCCTTCAAAGACAGCAGGGGAATTAGGTAGTTTTTAGAAGAAAAAGTGGGGTCATTGAAAGCTTGCTTGTAAATAGAAGATACCAGAGCGTGAGTGTAAGCTGAAATAAGTGAACCAGCAGAGAGCATGTGATTGATGATGTAGGGGAAGACTGAAGGATCAAACTTTACAGGAAGGTGCAAGATGATAAGACACAGAGAACATTTGAAGAAATTTTCCTTTGAGAGTCAGAGTTATTTTTTTAATTTGTTTTTTATTCTTTGCTATTCTTAAATTTTTGAGTACATGGTAGATATATATATTTATGGAGTGCATGAGATATTTTTGTTCAGGCATACAATGCACAATAATCACATCAGGCTGGGCACAGTGGCCCACGCCTGTAATCCCAGCACTTTGGGAAGCCAAGGCAGGAGGACCACTTGAGCCCAGGAGTTCAAGATCAGCCTGGGTAACATAGTGAGGTCCTGCCTCTACAAAAAAATTACAAAATTAGCCAGGCATGGTGTTGCACACCTGTGGTCCTAGTCCACTTGGGAGGCCAAGGTGGGAGGATCACTAGGGCCCAGGAGGTCATGGCTGCAGTGAGCTATGATTATGCCAGTGCACTCCAGCCAGAGAAACAGAACTAGATCCTGTCACAAAAAAAAAGAAAGAAGGAAAAGAAAAGAAAAAAAGAATAATTAGGGTAAATAGAGTGTCTATAATCTCAAGCATTTATCATTTCTTTATGTCACAAACATTCCAGTTATACTTTTTAGTTATTTTTAAATGTACAATATGTTAACATTGACTATAACCACCCTGTTGTGTTATCAAATACTAAATCTTATTCATTCTAGGTAACTATATCTTTGTAACCATTTACCATCCCTACTGCCCCCGTCACCACTCACTACCCTTCCCAGCCTCTGATAACCATCATTCTACCCTCTATCTCCATGAATTCAATTGTTTTAATTTTTAGTTCTCACAAATGAGTGAGAACATGTGAGTTTTGTCCTTCTGTGCTAGGCTTATTTCACTTAACATAATGTTCTCCAGTTCCAATCATGTCCCAAATGAAAGGGTTTCATTCTTTTTATGGCTAAATAGTACTCCATTGTGTATATGTACCACATTTTCTTTATCCATTGGTCTGTTGATGGACATTTAGGTTGCTTCCAAATCTCAGCTATTGTTAATAGTGCTAAAACAAATAAATAAAAATACATATATCTATTTGGTACATTGATTTCCATTTCTTGCGAGGGTATATATAGCCAGCAGTGGGATTGCTGGATCCTGTGGTAGTTCCATTTTTAGTTTTCTGGGGAACCTCCAAACTGTTCTCCATGGTGATTGTAATAATTTACATTCCCACCAACAGTGTATGAGAGGGCTCCCTCTTCTCCACATTTTCACCAGCATTTGTTATTGCCTGTCTTTTGGATAAAAGCCATTTTAACTGGAGTGAGATGATATTTCACTGTAGTTTTGATTTGCATTGCTCTGATGATTAGTGATATTGAGCACCTTTTCATATACCTGTTTACCATTTGTATGTCTTTTTTTGAAAAATGTCTATTCAAATATTTTGCCCATTTTCAAATCAGACTATTAAATTTTTTCCTGTAGAGTTGTTTAATCTCCTTATATATTCTGTTCATTAGTACATGGTCAGAAGGGTAGTTTGCAAATATTTTCTCCCATTCTGTGGGTTGTGTTTTCATTTTGTTGATTTTTTATTGTTTTTTGTTTTGCTGTCAAGAAGCTCTTTAACTTGATGTGATCCCATTTGTCCATTTTTGCTTTGGTTGCCTGTGCTTTCAGGGTATTACTAAAAAAATCATTGCCCAGACCACAGAGCTAGTCTTTTTGAAAAAAAAAATTGCTGAAGGATAGTCAGAGATGATGGATACCAGTGCAGGAAACTTTGTATTACTGGAAGCATTCCCTCCTGAGAGTTTCTCATTTCTTGGTGAAGTTATGGAGTGTTGGAGTTGGGTGAGGTTTGAAAGAGAGGAGAAGGTATGGCATGGGGTGGTAGACAGAATTCTAAGAATGACACCCCCCAAGTTCCCCATGCCCACCCCCCACCGATCCTCTCCCATGTACAATCACTTCACCTTAGAGTAAGGCTGAAACATACATACGTTGAAGCATCATTCATGTGATTATGGTATAATATATGGCAAACTGGAGATTATTTGAGTGGGCCTAATCTAATCACAGAGGCCCTTTCAAAGCAGTTTTCTCAGGGTGGTGAACAGAAGAGGAAGTCAGAGATTTGAAGCATGAGAGAGATTCTATGCCTTGTTTCTGGCTTTGAAGATACAGGTAACCCGGGTCCAAGGAACAAGGGAAACGTGTAGGAGCTGATAGTGGCTCCCAGTTGATAGCCAGCCAGGAAATAGGCATCTCAGTTCTACAACCACAAGGAATTTTATTTAACCACAACCTGAATGATCTTGCAATGTGTCCTTCCCTCAAGCTCCCAGATAAGAGCCTGCCCTGTCCATCATCTAGATTTCAGCCTTGAGAGACCCTAAGCAAAGAACCCAACCCATCTCATTCAGACTTCTGACTTACAGAATTGTGAGACGGTAAATTGGTATTGTTTTAAGCCAGGACATTTGTGGTAATCTGTTATGCAGCAATAGAATACTAATAGAAATGGTTATCCTGGGATTAGGGAAGTTAATATGCTAGGAAAGGTAGTAGAATTTTAATATTGTTGAGTGTCCAGTAGGGATATGTGGTCAATAATATAAAGTAAAACCAGATATTCTATATGTTACATGATTTTAGTATCATCTGGTATTCATCACCTCTGACTCTCCTTCAGCTTCAGGCATAGAGATGTAGGATACTTGGCTTAAATCAGAATTATAATTTTGACAGTTAAGTGTGAAAAAAGACAATAACAAGCATTTTGCAAGGAAGAGTTCATAATAATGTACAATGGCACCTAGGTGAGGAGAAATTTAAGACGAGCATACTGGATGGTAAGAAAGTGAGTTATAGTGATCTCAGTGAAGCATAAAAAACATGACAGAAGAAGGGCTGGTGGGAGATGCTGAGTCCCAGTGGAGTGTTTGGAGTCCATGTTGGTGATTTCAAGATCCAGGGGGGTGATCATGGGAGTACAAGGAAAATGTTGTTAGGAGTGAAAAAGTGGAGGAACTGACAAGACAGAAAGTGATGATTCAGCCTTATGGATGACAAATTACCAAGAATGAAAACGTGGCTAAGAGGAGGACAGAGAGCAAATTCTCTAATAAATAGGAGAATCAATCAGATAGGTCATAAGTTGATAGTACCAAGGAGGGGCAGCAAGTATAATATCTTGATGGAAAAAGTTTTAGTTTTTCAAAAAGGAAACAAGATAAATGTCTTGGAGGCAACAGGAGAGAGTAAGAACACTAACCTCCTGGTCCTAAAACGCACAGAGGTTGTGAGAAAAAGTAATCTTTACTCCAGAGTACAACAGGGAGACCAGTACTCTGAACAGATGGCCAGGTTTCGCTCACAGTAAGATGGCGAAGGGAACTTTCAATGAAGACACTGAGTATATAATAGAGTTGACTGATCCCAGATCTTGAATCTCAGAGGACATAGAGAAACAATTTGGGATGAGAGGTTCAGGTGGAGACTTAGTGGTCATGGTAATAGATATATGGGGCTGTCTTAGAGACAGCAAGTGGCCTGAAGGCTTAGACTTCTGTAGGCAATGGTAATAATCTGGAATATGAGGCAAGCTGGAGTCAGTGCTGATTATCTCCTACAAGGAGAAGAATAACAAGTTCAAGCTGTCTTCTCAAATACATAATGTGGCTGTTTAGGAAGCTATTTCTCTTCCTGGGGGCTCTCAATGGTATGCAATCATGATGGGGAATACTGACCCAGAGTGACCCCTGTACCTTCCTCTAGTTCACCATTCAGTAGTGGTAATGATCCCATAGAAACATAAATGGAAAGCTCTTTCAGTAATATTAGCATCAAAGAATTTGTGTTACTATATGAATGGGAATTTAAATATGAATGGTGGGAATATTCATACCTGGCCCCTAGATTCAGGATCACACAGTGCCAACGTGGCCACTAGGATTCATGTTTTTAACAGGGATTGTGATACAGGACTTCCAAAGGAGGGACTGGGATCTGGGTCATGGTTTCTATTTATTTCAATATTTCTTTAGTCCTCACTTATTTCATTCTAGCTTTTCTAGTTCGATTTACACATACTTAACCTAAATTGTAAATTAAAAATGTATATATTTAAGATATACAAAATGATGTTTTATACACATATACATAATAAAACAATTACTACAGTCAAGCTAATTTACATATCCATTTCCTCACATAGTTACGATTTTTTAAATTTTTTATATGATGGCAACACCTAAAATCTACTCTTTTAGAAAATTTCCAGTATATAATACAGTATTATTAACTCTAGTTCTCATGCTGTACATTAATCTCTAGACTTATTCATTCTATGTAACTGTAACTTTATACCTTTGACTTACTTTTCCTCAACTTGCACTTCACCCTCCCTCCTGCCCTTGGCAACCACTGTTCTCTCTGTTTCTATGTATTTAATTTTTTAGATTCCACATGTAAGTCACATCTTAGGGTATTTTTCTTTCTGTCTGATTTATTTCATTTAACCTAATTTTAAAAATAATCCTTTGGTCTTTAAGTTCTTAGCCATTTGACCAGCAACTTTCTCTTCCTCACAGGCAATGGTAGGTAACTCAGCTGTAGAAAAAGATTGACTCTGAATGGGAGAGACATGTGTGCCTCAACTTTTTGAATGTTTGCTTCATTTAAGGCAAGCTCTATAGATAGATGACAGATAGATAGATGATAGATGATAGATAGAGAGATAGAGTATACACTTATTATTATACATATGTAAATATACATATTTAAATTTTTCACCTTTCTTAATTATAATTCAACATGACAATTATTTGAATTTAAGACCATATTGTTAAAAATGTAGAGTTACTAGTAAGTATAATAATTTTACAACTTTCAGATATGATGCACTATTGGCAAAACATGTTGAAGTACCTAAAAAGAAAAAAGGTCAGAAATGATTAATAGAACTTCACAGATATTTACTTTTTTCTCAGCTGTCTTTCTACATTGCACTGAATTTGGCATTATTAAGTGTGACATTTCACCTATCATGTTTTAAGCTTCTTCAGGGAAAATATAAAAATACAGCAATTTTTCTCTTCAAGAGTAAAGTACCAATGTTATGTTGTTATGGTAACTAAAGTTGTAAAACATTTAGAGAAAGGTAGTTTTTCAGAAGTTGCCATAACTTTGTAATTGTGAACAAACAATACCATTTTGTTTGAATGCACTCATTGTTATATGATTGTAATTGTTCCCACAATGTTCCAAAGGATTTCTAGAAGAAAAATGTCCTAAAAGCCTTTAAAAAATTGACAAGCCAAATAATTATTACTTTATTAAGAAAAATATTCCCAGCATTTCACTGAGTTTAGTATACTTAAACTTATTTTCCAGTAATTTATTCATATCTAGAAACTTTTCTATTGAGAAAAAGTATGCATCACCTATAGCTAGGCAGGCGATATAAAATATTTATCAGCCATGCTTATTCCTATTAATTGGGTTTTGAGTGGAGGAGAAAATCAATATTTTTGGTAACCCATTCTGTTTTAACTGCCCACTTGATATCACAAATATATGATATAACTTTAATGTATAAAATGTAATGATTATGTTACATCATATATGTGTGTTAACATTTAATTGTCTATTGGTTGTTACATTCTTTTTCTAAAAGTAATACTCTAGTCATATAATCCTCATTTTTATATTGCTATTTCTTTAATATATGAAATTTTTATTAACTGTAAAATAGTCATTATTACTATATTACTTAGAAGCTCAATATAAATATTTATACTTATCCATGATTTTAGTAGCAAAGCACAACAGAACCTCCCAAAGATTAAAGTAGTAGTTCTCAGTTGTGCACATAGATCGTTTCCAAGCACCTATTTCAGTTTCACAACCCTGCAGATTCTGATTCAATCGGGTTGAAGTGGTTCTGTGCTATCTATATTTTGAAAGTTTCACAGGTGACTCTATGAGTAACATCTTTACTCTTTGAGACCCTTGACACTAAAGTATAAAAAAGGAAGTATCTTTTTAAATATGAGAACATTGCTGAGCATTCTGAAATGAGAACATATGAGAACATTATGAATCTTGTGCCAAATCTTTATTATTTCACAACACTAAAAATGCTTCAAAAAACACTGGAAAATGATTCTCGAATGATATGGTCCATTCAACGGAGTTCGTCATAATTTTTGGCTGGAAGATTCCCCTAGGATCAATAAGGTGAACCACTGGCCCTCACATCAGGTTAGACCTGCAGCCTTGCATTTTGGCCTGTCAAACATGTTTTAATCTGTTTTTAATTGAGTTAAACAATTTTAAATTGTGAGAGTTCAACTTCAACCATTCAATTTCTAGCTTCTGTTGGCAAATCAGAAGTTCTGGCAGCATGGAGCCTGTGCTCCCACTGGGGCTGGACCATGCTGCCCCTTCACACACAGCTGGGCTCTCCTGGTTGCCATGGACCCCGCTTCTCAAACCCTGTGGTGAGGCACACATCCCTCTTTGTCAGGGCTGGCTTCCTGAGCATGTGACCTATGCCCTTGAATGGGGATCTGAAAATTAGTGGTTACATGTAACCGTAACCTTCTCCTGGAAGACTGGGGTTTGTACTCCTGCATCAACCACTGTCTTTTTAAACTAACTCCCCAACCACTTTCAAAATTCATCTCAACTATTCCCCACACCCCACACCAGGGAACTTTATCAGAATCACCAGCCTAACTTAAGTGCCTATTTTCTGGGCTCCCATAGCCTAGATTTATTTCTGAAACAAAATGCTCACAACATTGTATAGAAAATGTTTTGTGGGAGCGTATGTCTCCCACTAATTCAAAGGCAGGAGAGTGTTGCATGTGTGAACTGTGAGTAGGCAGAGAAAAGGCTGGGAGAAATGGTATGTAAGTCTCATAAGAATAAGAGCAAGAAGAGTGTCTTCTGTCTTTCATTCATCCAAGCATGCATGCACAAAGACGTATTGAGTTTTGTATGCCATATATATGGTATTTTGATGAATATCACAATGGTGATAGAGGCAAAGTCTCTGACCTCAAGGAGCTTCAGAAATGATTGAATTAGGCCAGGTGCAGTGGCTTCATGCTTATAAGCCCAGCATTTTGGGAGGTGAAGGCTGGGGGATCTCTTGAGGCTAAGAGTTTGGGACCAGTCTAGGCAGCATAATGAGACCCTATCTCTAAAAAAAAATTAGCCAGGTGTGATGGCGCATGCCTGTAGTCCCAACTACTTGGGAAGCTAAGCGAAGAGGATTGATTGAGCCAGGAATTCAAAGTTGAGTGAGCTGTGATCATACTCCAGCCTGGGTAACAGAATGAAACCCTGTCTGAAAAAAAAAATGAATTAAACTCTTGAAATCAAAAGAAAAGTACCATTTTTGAGATATCCTAATATTGAACTGTTTTGCTTTGTTTTCATCCCTGTTATGAAGATAAAGCTATCAATGTGCTGCAGGCTTAGGGTAGAGAAACCCCACCAGCTAATAGTTTATCAAATAAAGATTAAAGATCAAAGCCAAATGTTTGGCAGCAGGTGGGATAGGAAATTGCCATAACCAAGGTGCCTCACTTAGGAGTGGAGATAGGGACAAAATAGGGAAGGAAAATAATTGAATGAGTATACAGCTGCAATTGATGGGGGAAAATAGGCCAGGGAAGATTTGTGTAGAGAAATGAAGTACTTGATCGCACTTTATTCAAATAAATTCCCATAATATGCCTCAACAACAGCAGCAGCAACAAAAAATAAACAAGAAAGAAGAGCTTAACTGTTAAAGACAGGATAAATGGTGAGTTAAAGAATGACAAAAAGTCTTCCAAGGCTCTCCAAGAAATAGATGTTGAGTTCTTCTTAGTTCAGATCATTGTGAAAGTTTATAGCTTTATTCCCTCAGAAAGAGAAGCCCTGTAACATGAAGCTTTTATATGATCTTGCAAAGAAATAGGAGAAAAAAGAGAAATGAGGCAAAAAAAAAATCCACAAAAAATGTCATAAGTAGAAATTCACCTGGATCAGAGATTCTCCAAACCAATTTTCATTTCTAGAGCTACCCATCCATGTGATAGCCACTCAAATAGTTTTGAGGATAAAATAATGCTTTGGGGTTTTAACACTCCACAGTTATGTTGGTTTTAGAGGTCTCCCTCCTTCGATTCTGAGAGTTTGGGTGCAAAAACTTGGAGTACTTCACTGTTAGATGAAATATTTTTATATATCTATCAGTTCATTTTACAAAGAGATGCTCCAGTTATAATGGTTATTTTTAAACTATGGAAAATAAGAGTAAGCTAGAAGCCTGAAATTTAAATTTTAACATATATTTTCTTTCTTTAAAAGCAACCTATACTCAATAGAAAGAGTATAGCAAACAGAAGAAACATGGAAAATTAAATGTTTATTAATTTTATTCTCCCTTCATAAAACCTGTTTGCATTTTGGTGTATGTTTTTCCAGACTTTAATGACATAAGTTTTAAAAATATCTTATGTTGCCAATAGATATTCTTCTATATCAACAACATAACATATGCAAAGTTGCATTTTTTTAATGTGAAATAATTTACTTAACCAATCTTTTACCCTTGAGCATCGGTTAATATACATTCATCATTAATGTACCTAACTTTGTGACATGCATCCTTCTCTCTGTAACATTTATGTGAACCTTTGAATATTTTCTGGGGTAATATCATAGAACTTGACATGTTTTCTGAGCTTGATCCAGTTTTCTCAACTTCCCTTTTAGAAAAATTATATGGATTTGAATAAGAGGGCTTATATTCACATTCCCAGACCAGCACTAAAGAGCGTTGTTCTTTTTATTCCACACCAAATAAATAATTCTGTGTAAAAGAATAAGTTTTATAGTTTAAATTTACACAATTTTAGTTATTACTGATTTTGCTTTATTAATAATTATATTCTTTTTAACGTTTTTCTAATTTATGCTTGTATTTTCTGTTGTGTTTGGGTTTCGTATGTTTGGCAATAACATTTTAATGTTAATATTAGCCCTTTGTTATGTGCACTTTGCTCCAAGCTTATCACATTTCTACATGGTATTTTTTCGAATTTCAGAAGTTGGTGTGTGTGTGTGTGTGTGTTTAACATGGCTTTATATAATAATAGCATTTATTGAATGATTTCTATATGCTGTACTCTGGACTAAGGATTTTAAGTACAGATAATGGTTAAAATTCGCACTATAATCTCAGTTGGTTACTTTTATTTTCCCCATTTACAAGCCAGGAATCAAAAAGAAGAGGCAGCAGCAGGAAATGTTTTCAGAATTCAGAAGCCAGAGCCATCAGGTGGGAGTTAGAACCAAAAAGTGAGGGTTGCTCAGTGATAGATGGGACCACAGCCAAAAGAACCACTTGGTAGGAGCTGGGTCATGAAGGAGACCAAGCTGCTGACCTGCCAGAAAAGTCGTCGAAGTAGGAAAAGAGGGGGCTCCTGGCTCTTCATTTCCTTTCCAATCTTTTTCTACTAGTAGCTCCCCGCTCTGAACCCCAGCAGACGCTAACTGACACAGGAGATTGGGAAGCAACAGTGGACAGTAGAAAGGCAAAGAAAGGATATGTGAGCAGCAAGGCAAATGACCAGCACACATTCATATTGTCATATAGTAAGTATTGCTGTATTACTGGATCTTTCTTTTTTTTTTACAGTGCTTTTATTGCACTGATACAATAATCTTTAGTAGTTTGAATTTTATATTTTAATATCTACATGTTATATATTAAAATTCTCTCTTGTTTTGTTCTTTTGTATGTATTCTAGGCTATTTTTGCCTGTTTATTTTTTGAAATGAAATACAGAATCACTTTTTCCAAGGCCCTAGAAATACTACAGGGAAGTTTAGAGATTAATTTCTGAAGGATAGGGAGCAATTTAAGGGGGGACATACGGATATCTTGCTGAGCCTTATTAATAACACCTTTTATGAAAAGATTATAAAGGTATTAGTTCTAGCTAAATTTATGAATTTAATGTAATTCCCACAAAAATATCAAAAATAATTTTCTATGCTACTTAAAAGCTTATTCTGAAATTTATGGGAAAAAGGAGAGTAGAAAAATATTTTGAAAGAAAAACTAAAAACTAAACTAAAATGAATATGTCCTTAAATTTCCACATATTAAAACATATTATAAAGCTACAATAAGAAAAATGGTGTCAAAGGACTCTAATTTATTATTTTTTCTAGCATTTTTATTGCTATAGTGATTATAATCTCTTTTTTCTATTTAAAAATTTTTTTGCTCCTTCTTGAGTTTATTTAGGCAAGCTATTTTTCTAAGAAAACAGTAATTTTTTCAAGATTTTCAAACTTATCTTCGTTTTGTTCTTTTTTTAAAATTAAAAAAAAATCCTTCTAAGCCTATGGTGTTGTCACCCCATATGATTCCTAATTTAGTTTATATACCAAGTAAGATGCTTTTGTTTCAATTGACAGAAAATCCCACTCAAATTGGCTTGAGCAAAAGTGGCAATTCATTTATTTGCATTGCTGAAAATGTGACTAGATCTCACTTGAGGCATTATTGAATATAGGGGCTCAAAATATGTTATAGAAAAATCGATTTTTTCTGCTTTCATATCTACTGCCTCTCTTTGGCCTACAGTCTCAAATATGTCTTAAGACAGCAGCTAGATCTCCCAAGATTGGATATTTCTAGCTTCAAATAAAGTATAAAAAAGCAAGAGCTTTTGTACCAACAAATGTCCTGTGTCATTCTCTTGGGGCCAGAATGGGCTATGTAGCTGTACATTATCCAGTTACTGTGGGCAGTGCTGACTGGCTTAGGTCTAAGTTGCATGTTTCTTCTCCAGGGTTGGGTAGTAGCCCTTGGTAGGGTGGGGGTAGCTTATCAAATGAAAATCATGGCTGCTGCCAGGAAGAGATATTGAGGAGGTAAGTAAGAAATAGCCATTATAATGTTGTCTCTCTGTGTTTGTTTTCATTATTTCTTGATAAAACCAGCTCGATGATTTGTCTATATTATTGTTTTCTTCCAAAGAATCAGTGCTTGGATTTACTTGAAAAATGTAGCTTTCTAAAACAAGAATCTCTACCTTTACCTTAATAATCATTTTTACTTACTTTCTTTAGTTTTAATTTATTGGTGTCTTATTAACTTTTTGACTTGAATGTTGTAAGTTTCTTATCTATTTATGTATCAATTTTTTAATTAAGGTAAAACCAACTGGATAATATGTTGATGATAGCTCTACAGATGGATCCAGCCCTAGATAAATCTCTGCATCTTATTTTTTCCAACTCTGCTTTCCCTTGATGAACAATTTCCAACTATCACGTGACCCAAGAATACAATGAGGAGAAATTTCATCAAAATCAAGGACGAGGATGTCAGTTTCTGATGAAAGATGCGTGGCAAAGTAGCATCCTAAGGGAGTCATTTTTATGTCTCTGTAAAGGAGGTATCATTCACAATCATGAATTGAGTACCCTTTTGGCATAACATGAGGTATGTTACAAAGTGAGACTAATGGGTATAATAAACATACATAACATCTCTTCTTTGAAATGAGGAACATAATAAGGTTAATTCAAATTGTTTATGTAGATATACATTCAGTTATTTAATGTTCAATTTATAAACTAGAATTATATACCAATATACCTGTCCTTGTATTTGTGATGACACTTCTTTAACTTAATACATGCTAAACACTGCCTAGCTACCCCTTAGAAAATAACAAATTGCTTAATATTAAGAGTAACCACCCTTGGCTAGGATGAGACACAATGGAATGAAGCAGTTCATAATTATTTTACTCAGGCATTTAATTTAACTAAAAACAATGATGGCATTTGTGTCGAGAACATGTTTTTTTCATGGAAATAACAGCATGAAAGGCCTTATAGGCATATGCTTCTGAATAACCCTGACATATTTCTCACTGAATATTTTTGAGCATTTTCTAGAAATTATGCTGCCAAACATCACCAGATCCTGTTTTATTTTTGTACTCCAAGAGCCTGTATTGCCACATTTCAATTTTCTAAATAAAATGATGTAATCATATAGCAGCCTTTGTTAAATTATAGTTAAGAAATAAGCCACTTGGACACAGCTGGTGTTGTCTGTGAGTAAATGAGGAAGACCCAAAATGAAAAGCCTTTCACTTCCCAACGCAGTTTGACTAGAGCACAACCAAGTTAATTTACAAAACAGCATGGTAGTTGACCCTGGTGAAACTTCAACATATTAATAACATATTAATATTCTGTCTAAGTGGCAGACTACAGAATATCTAACCTAATCCACCTTATGAAAACACTCTACATAAACAAGAGTGAGGTGAAATTTATACATTATATTTAAATGTAACTTTCTGTGTAGTGGTAAAGAACACAGCTGGTAGAACCAGATTTCCTGGATTTGAGTCCTGCCCCTGCCACATGTGGTTCTGTGACCTTGTTTCATTTCTCTATGCTTCAGTTTCTACATATGTAAAATGGGAATAATGATAGAACCTACCTCATAATGTTATGAAGAAAACTGAATGAGTTAATGTATTTAAAGCCCTTGTAACCACATCTGCCCTTGAGTATGAGCTACTGTTTTACTTTTGTGTGTGTGTGTGAAGCTGCTCACATACATTCTCTACCTTTGTCTAATGTTTCGGGCCCCTATATGGTTATAATATGTAATAACCAAATATTTACAGCAATGAAATCTGGGACTTAAAAGGACATTCACATGCTGAACCAAAAATCAAAAGGGTATTATGGCTTCTGTGAATTGGGCAGCTCCTTAGTCTTTGGATGAAAGTGTCAGAAATAACAGCAGCAAGGATCTGGTGTCTGATTCCTTGGGGGTTCAGTTACTTTCAGTCTTCTCTAACTAAAGAAGGTGACTCCAAATACCAATAGGTAGAAGCACTAAGAATCCAATAACTCCAGAGGGAGAGTAGGTGAACATGACTTCCTGGTCCAAGCCAGAATACTACAAAAGCTTGGTGGGTCTCTCAGAACAATCACCATGAAATACTTTCCTTTCCTGATTTCTAGGACCCCAGATCCTAGAATTCTACTTCCTTATCCCCTCAGCAACAATTCCTGACCCTGCTATCTGGCTTCAGAGTAGCAGAACCAATCAACCTGGCTGGCCTTGCTGTTTTCTTACGCATAATATTCAAGAACTGAGCTGAGCTTGAGTAACCCTGATGAGGTATGCAACACAATCATGAACATGAAATTCTTCAGGCAAAACCTTGTGAGCAGGGAGGCTATTACTCTTCCAAAAACAAACAGAGAGAATGCATGGGAGTTTCTGTAACCCACTCTCTCTAGATATTAGTTTTCTCTGCCAAAAGAAACTGGCTATCAAGAACATTCTTAAAATCATAGTTCAGGCTTAACCTTCAAATTAAAGAGAGGCAGAATAGAGGCCAAAAAATTAAGATATTAGCACACTGCCAGACAGGTGACAAATCTTCTATAAATGCTAGTTGCTATTTTATCATCATTATTATTATGACTGAAGGGACAAAGAAGCCTTTTACAAGGACAAAAGAAATTAATTGCAGAGAATTTTTCAAGAGCATTGGAGAAATCAAACCTCCCTAAGAATAGCATCAAAAACAGTTGGTACTTAAAGTGAATGGAAGAACTGAAGCAAAATTGGACCACTGTGGATAAAAAGTAAAAATTTTTACTGCCTAGACATTTCCTTAGACTCTCAGATTCATCTCCACTTTCACCCTCAATAATCTGCTTTTTCCTTGATTTGTGGGATTCTTCCAATTGGCAGCCACTCACGGTTCCAGACCCACTTGGCTTGGAATTTTGGCTCACACTTCTTGTCTTATTCCATTTGGACCTGTTAACAAGGATCCAGATTGTCTACTTCACGAATAGCTTACAAAGCACAAAGCACCCGAACCCTAGGAATTGTCCCCAGTATTCCCCCTCACAGGCTTAAGGGGGTCCTTAGAATTCCCGCCATAATAAACCACACAAAGATGATCCCAGGAAAAGAGCATTGCATTTTTGCACTGCCAGTTTGGACGAAAAACTAAGGATTACCAATATCTGGATAATTTATAAGGTTGAGAGATTTATATTGCCTCAAAAAGTGATTGTGCTCCAGAAGCGATGGACTCAGTTTTATCAATCCCCAGTAAGGAAAAATTCGATATTTCTATTTTCTATTTTAACTTCGGATGTTTTTGTTGATATTGTTTTAGAGACAGGGTCTCACTCTGTTGCCCAGGCTGGAGTGCAGTAGTGCAATCATAGCTCACTGCAACCACGAACTCCTGGGCTCAAGCAATCCTCCCACCTCAGCCTCCTCATTAGCTGGGACTACAGGCATATCCCACCACACCCAGCTAACTTTTTAAACTTTTTGTAGTGATGGGGTCTTGCTATGTTACCTAGGCTGGTCTCAAACTCCTAGCCTCATGTAATTCTCCCACCTTCACCTCCCAAAGGGCTGGGATTACAGATGTGAACCACCAGACCTGGCCCCAAATTGGATATTTCTATTACAGCCCCATTATACAGGACAATTGATTATTTTAAGTTCAGTCACCATAAACCAACTTTTTTTGGCTGCAATTAAAGTACCCAAAAGAATGGATTAAATATATTTCCTAAAAACTTGACTGTATAAAGTGAAAGGGAAAATGAAGCAGAATCCCAAACAAGAATTATTAGTCTATGAGATTCTATTAGTCAAATAATAAGCCCTTCAGGAAACTATTGTTAGTTTCTATTGGTGTGGTCTACCTGGTTGATTTTTATAAGATTGAGATCAGGGTCATCTGAAAAGCAAAAATCTTGGTTGCTAACTATTGTCTTTACTGGCTATCTCCACCCCATATTTTTTATTATAATAATCATCAATTATTTTCTTCATAGCTTTTATGATAATTTGTAATTATTTTCTTTATCATTTTCTCTGTGCTTTGTAAAGTCGATTAGAGCAAAGACTAGATTTTCAGCTTCAAATACAGAGCCAAGTAATAATAAGTGCTGTGTTAATGTCAGCTAAATAAATTAACCTAGCCCAATTTCTTAATGTTACATTTACAGGTGAGGAAATGAGCTTCAGTGGTAGTATTTGATGTACTGGAGATCATGCTTTTGTCCAATGGCAAATTCCAGAAGTGAACAATCTCCTGACTCTTAGAAGTTATTTTCCCTTCTACAACAATTTGCCTCTTTTAATAAGTTTAAAAGATGGTTCTCAGCCCTGAGGGCACATTAGAATCATCTGGGGAGCTTTATAAAATTCCACTGACAAGGCCGCACTCTTCATCAATTACTCACAATAAGTTTGCTTAAAGTTCTCTGGCAGATTCCACAGTGCACTAAAGTTGGCACTCATTGTATATGTGTGTGCATGTGTGTTCACATGAAGGTGTGCAAAAGAAGTTTTATTTAGGAGCAAATGAAAAGCAAAACTGTGTTTTGAAGATGCTCATCAGGCAGCTGTGTAGGATGGTTTTGGACAGAGGCTGAATAACAGCAAAATGACCAGCTACTTGTACAGTTCACTAAACAAGAGATAAGAAAGAAATTAACTCAGATGACAGCAGTAGCAATATCATGGAGGGAGGAGGAAGCATAGATGAGATGCCTATAGAAATAGCTCTACAAGATTTGGAAACTGATTGGATGTGAATGCTACAGGGGAGAAAAACTCCAGGGCCTCAACAATTGTGCCTAGCCTGATTCCAGGAGTAATTTGTTACCCACATGTGGTAAATTAACACTTTGAGTGACAGTGTACCAATTTGCAAATTACTTCTTTCAGGGCATTAATGACTGAAGAGTATAATCACCATGGCATTATTTTTATTGGCATTAGCATTAATAAATATTTCATGAGCAACCAAAAAATTACAGTGCCTATACTTAGAAGAATAGATATTGTTCCAAAATATGAAATCCAGATCTTAGGTTATCACCAATGACAAAAATTCTCTAAATATTTATAAATAAAATAACAATTCATTGAGTAGAAGATTAATTGAGATGAGTTGCAATTATGGTTAATGTTAAGTAGTTTTGTTTATGTAATTATAAATTGGAGGGCTTGGAGAATTGAGCAGCATGAATTCTAGCAATAATTTAACTATAACATTGGAGGAGTTAATAAACTCTCTAGATCTCAGTTGCCTTATCTGTAAATTGGAGAAAATAATGTTTTATCCACCTGACAGCAATAGTCTGAACTAGATTTTTTCTCCTAGCTGTAGATCTTCAAGTTTGAAAAATATGGAAGCTGATAATTAGTCTGGAAAGGACACTGGACAGGGATTCTAATGCCTTGTGATCCAGACTGTGTTCCAAATGATGTGTACTAAGTTCTGAAGGTTTATGTTCTCCCAAAATCCATATGCTAAAATATTAACTCCCATGTTGATAGTATTAGGAGGTAGAACCTTTGATTAAGTGTTGAAGGCAGAGCCCTTATGAATGAGATTAGTACTCTTATAAAACAGGAGCAAGTGAGCTCATTTGCCCCTCCCACCATGTGAGGACATCGCAAGAAAGTGCTGTCTGCTGTCTGTGAACCAGGAAATAGCCCTCACTAGACACCCAATCTACCAGCACCTTGACTTTGGACTTCTGTCTCCAGAACTGTGAGAAATAAATTTCTGTTGTTTATAAGCTGTCTAATTTGTGGTATTGTATTATAGCAGCCCAAACAAAGACAATCTGAGAATTATACTAATAATTTCTAATTTTCTTCCTAGCTCTAAATTTTAAAATTCAATATCATGGAATATGATCCTTTTGTGAAGATACCAAAGGAAACTAGCATACTGAATTTCTAGAAAATTGAGAAGACAGTGGCCTAGATCTAAAAAGAAAAGAGGAGGAGTCACAGAATTGCTCTTGAGCCTTTCTTCATCCACTGGTTGTATAAATGCTCTTGAAGTCTTGTGGTGGCATTGCGAGACTTTTCCACAGTATTTAAAAATTTATTTTGATATGAGTGATTTTATTGCATTTTCAAATGTAGGAGGCCAGGCCTTTGTTTTATAGAAAAATTTAAGAGAATTTACAAGAGAATTTTTCTGTTGTATACAAATGTCAGGTTTGCAATAAAGAAGGCACTTTATTTTGTGGCATTTTTGCAGATCTCTCTTCATCATGCCTGTAGAAGCATGTGAGTAAAACAAATTAGTGATTTAGTAGGATTGAGTTGATGAAATGCAGCAATAAAGACTGCCAGGTAAAGGAATAATTCAGTCTGTTATTTTTAGCCTCTCAAAAGCTATAACACCAGGGGGAACTAGTCACTTCGCCAGAAAGTTCATAGAAAATGCCCCCAGACCATTGGAAATGCTCTGCCAAATTTATCAAGGAATTATGAATGAACTAGACAAATAAATCAAGCATCAAACATCAATAAGGCAGGTGTGAGATGCTGGTGAGCACCATTTCCCAGACACTTGTCATTCACACAAGTAAAACAGAGGTTTATATAAAATGCAAATACAAAATGATAAAAATCTTAACATGAGGACCACTGCTCCAATAAGTTTACTTTAAGAGAAAAATAAAAAATAGAATTCTTAATGGCCTGAAACTGAACTCCAGTAAATATGGCAAAGCTATTTAACATAAACGGTAGAAAGAACTGAAGTTAATCAGTTTGTAGGAAATAAATAATTCAACAAATATTTATTTGAGCACATACTATCTGCCTTGGTGGGGCTGGAAACAGAAAACTCAATGTAGCAAATCAGTCTGTTAAAAGGGAATATGCAATGCTCTTCCCTGTTAATTTCTTCTAAAAAGAAGGAAGCAAGTGAGGGTCTTAGGTTTTGTTTCACTTAGAGGAGGAAATAGAATAGTCAGGGTGAGCTTCACTGAAAAAGTGAAACGTGAGCACAGATTCAAGAAATCTGAGGTCATTAACCAAGTCATAAGGGGGAAGGCACATAACAGGCAGAAGGCCAAGGTACTGCAATGAAAGTGTGAATGGCTTGTTGAGGAAGAGCAGAGTCTGCTATAGTTAGGAAAGCAGGAATAAGTGAGGAAGTGCAGTCAACGAACAAGGTCAGAGAGCAGAGTGGGTGTGAGTAGAACAGATAATTCAGTCAGGACTGGAAGCCTTCTTGGAAAGAACTTGGGCTTCTACCTGAGGTTTTAGGCATAGGAACCATATTATTGTCACAGAGGAATTAGAACTATGTTGAGAAGGGACTGAAGGTGCAGCAAGCAACCTATTAGCAGGCTGTGGAAATATAGGAGAGCAGCATAACTCTCATGAAGATGTGCTCTGAGCTCACTGCTTGTAATAGGAAGGGGTTTTGTGGTGTGATATCCACACTTGCTTCCCCACACTAACTGATATGCAAGTGCATACAACACATGGTGGATTTTGGAAGGGGTGAAGAGAATTGCCCACATCTGAAGATTCTGTTCCTTTCTTTGTAAATATCTCTTTCCAATAATTCATCCCCTTTCTTAGTTCAGCTACCTCCTTTCTTCTCCAAATCCAAAGCCATATTGCTGGCCCCTTCCTCTAGACTGAGCTCTAATTCCCCACCTCCAAATACCTCCTAGTTTCCACTTAGTCATGTGTCCATTTCCCCAAGTCAATGTTTCCAAAATCTATGATCCTACTTGATCCTACCTAAGACTCTTCTAAAAACTATTTTCATTGATAAACAAAATACTTCAAAGGTCCACAGTGTATATAACCTAGCACCTAAAGAGGAAGGATCATTTAGTGTGCAAATATTATTAGAAAAATAAAAGACAAAAGTCAATAATTTTGATTGTATGAAAATTAAATTATGTTTATCAAAAATGTAATGACTTCTAAGATAGACAAACCAGAAAGAGTAAATAAAAGTCTTTAAAAATGAGATTCCGCGTTTCCATAATCATTTTTGAAAAGTTCTTTTCAGCAATGCCATCCACTGTCAGTGGGCTATTTAGGTTGGATGTCAAATGGGTACAACCTTTTTGAAGAGCAATCTGGTAATACCTGCTAAGTGCCTTTTTAAGTCCAATTGGCAGTATAACTAAAGTTTTATTCATTTTCTTAAGAAAGGACAAATTCAGAATGTGTTTATGAAAGTGTTTTCAAATAATTCGTTACAAAAACAGAGAATGAGAAATTACCTAAGTGTTCGACAATAGATCCAGTAGTTGATTTTTACACAACCATTAAACATATGATTCTGTAAAAAAAAAAAAAAAAAAAAAATTGTATCCCAGCTACTCGGGAGGCTGAGGCGGGAGAATCACTTGAACCCAGAAAGCGAAGTTTGCAGTGAGCCAAGATCGCGCCACTGCACTCCAGCTTCGGCGACAGAGCAAGACTCCATTTCAAAAAAAAAAAAAAGAATTTTGTGGGTACATAGTTGGTGTATATATTTACGGGTTATATAAGATATTTTGATATAGACATAAACATATAATTCTTGAACAATACTGGCCATAGGAAAATACATATAATTGAATGTAAAATTTTATAAAATGTAAAATTACAAATACAGCATATACTAGTTTCCTATTGTTGCTGTGACACAAAATACCACAAACTTAGTTGCTTAAAACAGCACTACATATTATCTTACAGTTCTGGGAGTCAGAAGTCTAGAATGGGTTTCCTTGGGCTGAGAAGGTGTTAGCAAATCAGCCTTCCCTTCTAGAAGCTATAAGGAAGTTCAGAAGCTCTCATGTTTTATTGCCTTTTCCAGCTTCTAGGGCTTTGATATGGATAGGCTTTGTGTCCCCACTTAAATCTCATCTTGAACCGTAATCCCCAGGTGTTGAGGGAGATACCTGGTGGGGGGTGTTTGGATCATAGGAGTGGTTTCCCCCATGCTGTTCCTGTGATAGTAAGAGAGTTCTCACAAGATCTGATGATTTTGTAAGTGTCTGCTATCTTCCCCGCTTGCATTTCTCTTTCCTGCCACTATGTGAAGAAGGTCCTTGCTTCCTCTTCACCTTCCACCATGATTGTAAGTTTCCTGAGGCTTCCCCAGCCATGTGAGTCAATTAAATCTTTTTCCTTTATAAATTACCCAGTCTTGGGAATTTCTTCATAGCAGCATGAGAACAGACTAATACAGGCTGCCTGCATTCTTTGGCTAATGGCCCCCTTCCATCTTCAAAGGCACTAATGGATAGTCTTTACTGCATCTTATTACTCTGATATGTATGGACTCTTCTCTCACTTCCAACATAACGGGCTTTAGGATTACACTGGGAAGACCCAGATAACCCATGATAATCACTTTATTTCAAGATCAGTGTTTAGCAAATTTAGTGCCACCTGCATCCTTAATTCCCCCTTGTCATGTAATATGTAAATTGGCAATATATAGTCTAATATATTCACAGGTTTGAGGGATTAGGACATGGACATCTTTGGGGCCCTTTATTCTGTATAGCACAGTATGTTTTAAAATTTTATAAGCTATAATACTTTTATACATATGAAATGATTTGAAGGAAATGTATTAAAATATCAATAACCAATCCCAGTGGTTGGATAACAAGTAGTTTTTGGTTTTTTTCCTCTATATTCTTTTTTTTATTCTTTCTTTTATTTCTGTTTTTTTTTTTTTTTTTTTTTTTTTTTGATACAGAGTCTTGCTCTGTCACCCAAGCTGGAGTGCAGTAGCACAATTATGGCTCACTGCAGCCTCAATCTCCCAGGCTTAAGCCATCCTCCCACCTCAACCTCCCAAGTAGGTGAGATTACATATGCACTCCACTATGCCCAGCTAATTTTTTTATTTTTATTTTTCATAGAGATCAGAAGGTCTCATCATGTTGCCAGGGCTGGTCACTAACTCCTTGGCTCAAGCAATCCTCCCGCCTCGGCTTCTCAAAATGTTGGTATTACAAGCATTAGTCACCATGCCCAGCCTACACTTCATATCCTCCAAATTCAATGCAATGAGTATTCTAATTTATAAAAAGTGGAAAATAAACTTTCTTAATGACTTTATCTTTGCTATTACATTAATCCAAATTCCTTTTTATAATTGTCAAGGCAAATTTTTCACTTCATAAATCAGAATTTCACTGATTCTTTCCCACCTTTTTCATCTTCCTCTCATCTTGTTCCTCTACTATTTTACTTTTACAAATGCCAGCCGTCCTTCAAAGTCTAGAGTCTTAACCAAAAAGCTTCCTTAGATTATCACAGTTCTTACTCATCTAAAGTTCTCCAACACAGCTGTACCATGAAATTCAACCAATTGCTCACCACTTCACTTCGGAAACTCATATCTGGTATCACTAATGAAAGGTTGCTTCTCAGAAGCCAGCAACACCATGCTCCGTATTGCTGTCGTATTTATTCATTGTATCTTGAGGCATGTTAACAATATTATATGTACTCCTAAACATTTGTTGAAGTATGCTTCTAAGATTTTGAAGTAATATTTCTTTGATTTCAAATCATTTTATTCATTTCTGAGGTGTTTTATTCTTTTTTTTTCTTATCTTCTCAATGAAAACTGTTTTAGATATGAAAAGAAAACCCATTGTCATCACCTCCTTGGCCACTAAATACTTAAAGTCACCCAATATGTGTGCTGTTATTCCTGTAATTTCATTTTCCGTCTGTACTCATCCCCTTCTCTAGTCTGTAAATTAATTAAGCCACCTACAATTAAAATAAAATTCCCACATCTCTGCATTTCCTTCCCTCTATGCACTGTCTTGTCCCATTGACAGCCAAGCCTCTTAAAAGTATATTTTCTCTATTGCAGCCTCCTTCACTTTCTCCCATTTCTGCCTTTGGTCTCCACCAGCAACACTGACGCTGATCTGACAGGTTACCAACCCTGCTGATAGCCAAATCAAGTGGACTAACTTTAATCTTCACTATCCTTAACTGCTGAGCAGTACTCAACAATAGTAATTGTTATCTTCTGGACACTCTTTCTTGACTTCAAAAAATGTTTTGTCAACTAGACTATAGGCTTATTCCCACCTAGTGTACCCTCCCTGCTTGCCACTAGAATGATCTTTCTAAAACATAGTTCACCATGGTACTTTCTACAATATTGAGAAGGTCCTGTATCTTTAAGGTCCAATATAGTAGCAACTAGAAACGTGTGATCACTGAGGACATACTACCTGGCTAGTGCAACAAAGAAACTAAAATGTTAACTTTATGTTAACTGTATTTAATTTCAATTAATGCTAATTTAGATGGCCACATGTAGCTAGTGGCTACAATATTAGACAAGTTAGTTCTAAAATATATGATACTTTTTTATGGCTGCCCATTGCCAAAAAGTTCTCAAACTTTAACATGCCTAAGGATTATGTGAATAACTGGTTTAAAATGTCTATTTCAGGGTTTTAGCCTATCTATCTATCTATGCATCTATGTATCTATCTATATAATCTATCATCTTTCTATCATCTATGATCCATCTATTTACTTTAAAAGCCAACAGTCTATTGAACTAATAGTCATTTTTTTCCCCAGATACTGAAGGTGAAAGGGATAGATGAGGTGATCATTTTTCTTCTTTAGAGATGGACAGAGTCAATATAAAATTGTAATAGCCTTGACCTAGGCTCAGATGACTGGTTGATACATGATATACCCAGCTCCAATCATCCTCAAATTTAAAAGTTTATTGACATTATGTTTTAAACACTGTTCTAAGCACTATCCTCTTCCCAAGTTTCAAGGTATTAAAACCCAGATCTAGAAATGAAACAACTTCCCTACTATTAATTTCAAGGGCAGAAGTCAACATGACACAAATTAGAAACATAATCAACTTTATTGCATTAGAAAAATTAATTTAAACCAGGTGGGTAGGTCAGATCTCTGTGGTTAGGGTCCAGGAGTATAAATTCTCAATCTCAGGTGAATCTAATGGAAACTGTGGCCGAAAATTTAAAATACAAATTCCCTACCATGTTCTAGGAAAACCTTTCATGACTTTCCAGCTTCATCTTATTTATTACCACCACATTTTTCCTACCATCCTTTATCTTATTTTGCCAAGTCATAGTAAACTACTTCATATATATATATATATATATATATATATATACACACACACACACACACATATATATAGATATGCATAGAGCAGCATAGGTAGATCTAACTCTGTTTTTTTTGTTTTGTTTTGTTTTGAGACAGGGCCTTGCTCTGTCACCCAGACTGGAGTGCAGAGGTGCGATCTCAGCTCACTGCAATCTCTGCCTCCCGGGTTCAAGCAATTCTCTTGCCTCAGTCTCCATAGTAACTGGGATTACAAGCATGCATCATCACCCCTGGCTAATTTTTGTATTTTCAGTAGAGACAGGGTTTCACCATGTTGGCCAGGCTGGTCTAGAACTCCTGACCTCTAGTGATCTGCCTGCCTAGGCCTCCCAAAGTGTTGGATTACAGGTGTGAGCCACTGCACTCAGCCAGTTAGATCTAAATTATTGTTCTGAGTAGAAAATATAGGTGATTCAATAAGCAATATCATTTACAAAATTTAAAACTATATGCAAAAATTCAATAAGATATTTGATAGAATGTATCCAAAGATGATTGAGTGAGAAAGAATGGGAGTATGGTGTGTGGATAAAAGAAAATAAATGAATAGATAAAACAAGAGAGGGACTTTGTTTAAACCAATTATAATATACTATACCTGGAGAGAGAAAGAAAGAGAACTCTCACTAGTATTAGAATATGTTAATAAGAGTTACTGTGAATCGCCCTCTGAGGTTTTTAAATATAAACCTACAACACTTTGTGTGCATTACTGAATGAAGGCACTAGGTGTTGAAAGCTGAGACATTAGCAACATACCCTTTTTACTCACAAATATACTTGTGTTTCACTAACGGAGCTGAGAGAGCAGTTAATTTTGTCAGTTTATGGCTTGTTCAATGCCTATTTTCCAGTTGTCTTAGTCGTCCACTACATGCTTGTTTTTAAGCATTGTTTCTCTTAGAATCAAAATATCTTTTTGAAAAGAAAAGAAAAACTTGTTAAGTACTTCATTTGCTTGGTATATCCCTAATTTATTCATTCAACAAAAGCATATATTTATCTATCTTCTAGATATACTTGCCAGGAACTATGCTAAGTTCTTTAATGAATGTAAAATATTTCTGATGATTATGAAGTATGAAGTAGATGGCCTCCGAAAGTCTGATTATTTACCCTCAAAGCTTATCATGGTTACTATTAAATTTAATCCTTATGTCTAGACCAATCAAATTTATGTTAGCACATGCAGGTTGTTTTAATTATATAATTCCAGCCCTTCATTCCAGAAAAAAAACAACACACAATCAAAGACAGATTAAACCGTAGCCTTGAATTGCAGAAAGTGATAGTGGAAAGATCTTATATGTAAGGTATTTGATCTATATTAAATTACTCTTCAATATATTTGTCAACAGTTTACTTTCCTTGGTGTTCATCTGTATATATATTTCTCACCAGAATGACCGGCATAGGGAGAATATTTAAAAAGTGTTATCTAGTCCAAAAAACAAAAAATTTAACATTCCGTGTTGTTGTTGACCGACTAAATCTGGTTCTAATACTGAGTGGAATTTCCAAACATGACCCTGGGGCAAGCAGAAAGCAAACGTCAACATATTTCCCAAGGTATTAAAACTATCAGAAGGAAGTACTAGTATTTCCTTAAACATACACAACACACAATGAATCAAGATATGATGTCATGCTTTATCGAAATATTTATTTTCATTACAATTCACACAGTTCTTCAAGGTCAAAGTGACACTAGTCTTACTAGAAAATATGGGATTTGAGTTACATAAATCATTCTCTACTGTTTAGAAAACAAACCATGAATTTTCATGAATTTGGGACACAACTCTAGGAACTGGATGGTATCAAAATTCAAGGATAAGTGGCAATATTTCTTATTTCTTTTTTAAAGCTTTCATTGGAAAAAAAAAAAGTTAACTTTTGTGGTTATGTTGAAAAAAAAAAAATGCAAAGACCAGTACAGCCTATCCTTTTTTCTTTTAGAAGTTGTGGAGGCCTTTTTTTCAGCAGTGTGATTCCCTGACATCCCCCTACCCTGCCATTCTACTAAATTTCCTCTCACATCTTCTATACAGCCCCCTCCCACATACACAGGACAGAAGTGGAACAAGTGGAGAAGAAAATGATGAGAGTAATGCCGAGGGAAGACAGCAGTGTGTTTAACATCACAAGATCAGAGGGAGCCCAGAAGCAGAACCTAGAAAAATCCTTTCACAGCATGCAATATAGAACAAAAATCCCCAGAAAACTCAAATACTACTATAATCATGTTTCAAAACAAGAAAGCTAAGAAAGGTGACAAAAGGACCCAAGAAAAGATAGCACATACTTTCAGCCACCTGTGTGTCGGGTGGAAAGTTTTCATCAGAACCCTTTAATTCTTTCTTTTGATGTATAAGCCCAATCAAGACAATAATATGTCCTTGAACCAAAATGAATCCTCTATGATAGACTATCACTCTGGGTGATAAACAAAGCTTTTAAACACATAAACTAGCTCTGTAGGTGGCCTTCACTCACTCCAAGAAAGCCTTTGATTAAAATAAAAATGTATGTAGGAACAAACTTGAATGAAGGCATACAAAAGGTTTCATTCCATTTGGGAGAAATAAACATGAAAATGAGACCTTTTCAATACCCCTACAAGGAAAGACAAATTGATCAAACCAGACAGTAAGAAAAAAGGAGAAAAAACAACTGCCCTTCGACTACCTCAAGATTTTTAGGAAAATAAACATCAAGGGTTGAACTACCCTAAATAATTTTTTTCTATAGCATTCCTTAACATGCTCAACAACAAATATGAACATCTGTTCAATTGGCTTAGCTCAGAGTGCTGAAAAGCAAACAAAAGTTAAAGGAAGCTTGTGACTTCTGACCTAATGGCAATCTGAGGCAGCCCTCTCAGATGAAGAGATGAATACTGGTGCAAACCAAGTGAAAGAAATCAAAAAGCAAGTGAGAAATGGAAGAACAATGGGAAACAAAGGGACGAAATTGGAGCTGAGCTGGATTTTCGTATTAACAGAACTCCTAATGGATAAAAATTTCTTCTGGTTCATAGCTATAGATGACTATAACTAATAATGGAATCCCTTTCTGCCTAGTAAAAACATGTGGAAACATAAGTTATTAGGTAATTCACAAAGAAAAGCAATTATAATTATTGTACATTTAATCGCCTAGAAGAGTATCCTGTTGGATTTTGAATATAATGTAAACAAAACTTTCTAAAGACAATTCTCATAAAGTGAGTTCATAGCACAATCACTAGAAGCACAACCGTTTTCAGAATTTCGAGCGGGTAAGAGAAATTCAGAATTGAGGGTCCTGTTAGTAAACTCACCATTTGATGTCTCGAAGAGCACCAGAGTACTCAAAAATGGCAGAGATCAGCGGCAAACCATTCACTTTAAGTTCTCTAAAAGTACATTTTTAAAAATACCTATAAGCTTTTTGGGGAAGAGAGGTTGAATTTGGCTCCATTCGGTTGATATGGCTAGGTATTGTTTTTCTAGGAAAACCAAAAGAAATAAAAAATGTACATGAACAGACATTTTTAAACTATCACAAGTTCTGCTGACAGATTTGATGGTTCATAGAGCAAAGATATTGCAATCTGACTTTACTGTAGAGAAAATACAAAGTAGAATTTTAATTTTTTATTGTTTCATTTTAGCATATTTTAAAATTTTTAAATATATGGAAATGCTGAAATGCTATCATGTAAATAAGATAGAATTTTACATTAATTTAAATGTTCCCTTCTCATTTATTATCTCACAGTGAAATAAAAGTGAGGAAATAAAAACACAATAAGTTAAATACTAATTCTTCCACAATTCAAATTTTTTTGGCCAATCCCTAAAATCATGTGTGATCAGATATTAACAATTCTTGATTTATCTTAATAATAGGGTACTGGTAAGGCAAGAATAATTTAAATCAATATTTATTACCCAAACCTATTTAAACTAATATTTTTTTCTTTTATCTCATCAAATATTTCTTATTTTAAAAATCAGAATTGCAAATAATCAAAGACACTTATTAATACACTAACAACTGGGGCTCTGCGTTAAGTTATATATAATGTACTTTATTTTTGAAACAGTACAAAATGCTTGGAGGAAGCATCAAAAATATCTATTAATTATTAATATCCATAAGGAAACCATATATAAATGCATTTAAGCACTCTTAACTGTTTTATTCAAATAATTACGAAGTTTCAGAATGACTGATTTTTGGTTTTGCGTAGTAAAGAATACTAATATAGATAAATTATCAATTTAATAATAATTTTTTAAATGTCTGAAATACTTGGTCTTAGCAATTTATTTTTTTCCTGGCATGCTGTTTAGAAATTTGGGAAACACAGATCACAAAAAGAAGAACAAAAATCACTAAAAGTATTCAAATCTCACCAATTAGAGGCAACCACTATTAAGTATTAGCGTATTTTTCTAAAAGAGTGAAAGTGCTACAGAGAAAATTTTATGAAATTAGGAATTTACTTTTTTTAAAAAAAAAAAAGCGCTGTATTCTTACATAAAGGATATCAATACCTTGTCTCTTAAGGTTTGTAGTAACAATGTTCCCAGTTAGCCATTTTGCCTAATAATTTTGTTTCTGTGTTTTGAAGTTGGTTATTTAATTTTTTGTAAATTCATGAAGTGAATCCTCTTCCTGAAGTGTAATCTTTTGGAATCAGGGACTTTGTTTCAACATTATGTCTTTTCCCCATTGCTTTCAAACCTAAAAAGTCACTAAATATTTATATAAAAGATACTGGTGGTTTGATCAGAGCAGTTTTTTGGGGCAGCAATTTTCAAACATTTAATTTCAGATTCCCATTATGCTGGGTTATATCTGTCCATAGTTTCCATATTAGAAATTAAAACAAAGATATTTTGTGAAACTATATTTTTAAATACATTCTATACAAATATCATGTTTTTGTGAAAAATAACAATATTTTCCAAAATGAAAATATTTAGGAAGAAAAGTTTCATTGTTTTTACACACTTGCAAAACTCTTTCATGTCTGCCTTAATAGACAAGAGCTGGAGTCTAATATCTGTTTTTGTACTCAGTCTATTGCAATATGGTGCTTTGCTTAAATTAGGGGAAGAAAACTCCAGCTTTACACAGATATGTTGATAGAAAAAGAAAGACTATTATGATAGTCTTTTAAAATAGTTGTCGATATTCTTCTTTGATGGTCCTTACACACAAAATATTGCATATATAATTGCGCACACACTAGTCTTTTACAGGTTAATTGCAACTAGAAATCTGGAACCACGTCAATAAACTTTTTGTACTGTTGCATTAAAATCTATTGACCTATCTTGCACTTTGAATGGTCTTTTACCCTTACACAATCCTATAACATCATTCATTTATCTTTGGGAAATTTGGTTCCCTTAGTTATGCAGAGCTGCCAAATACTAACATCTTTCATTATGTTTCATTATAAAATGTTTTCAAATTGCACTTATTGTTATTATCATTGATTTTATTTTAAAAAAGATTCTGAGTAATGGATACACATTTTCAAAAATTCAAATTTTCACTTGAAAGTTCAAATTTTATTATTCACAATAAATGCTGACCATTGTTTCCCTTGAGGTGACAGATTTACTTCATCCATTTTAGAGATAAGTCTGCCAAATACCGTACCAGCCTGAAAAACCGTAGGTTGTCTATTAGTAATTGTTTCAAGTAAAAACAATTCACCATGAAAGTGACTTGTTTAGCTCATGATTGGAACACACAAGTGTTTTTCCTCAATACAGTCATTTTATTACAGCATGCAGAAGTGTTCTTCCAATTTTATCAAGCTGAATATTTAGAAAACCTCGTGCCTAAGGGTCAAGATTGCATGCAACTAGTAGGTATTATTGCTTCATCAAAGATATTCTTAAGGGAAAATGGCAGTTTCTTTTAATATCAGCTTGTGCTGACACAGGAGACAATGATTAATTTTGCAGCTTGGTACCAATGTCATGCTTTGTGTTAAAGATCAGTTTTACTCACCAATGCTTTTGCACCATAAGTATACAAATATTGACATGATGAAAAACGTAAAATAGTGTCTTCCTGTTACTATGAAAATAGTTTTAATCTTGAAGACCCACTGCAAGGTTCTCATGGGCTCCCAGGAGTATGTGGACTACATTTTGAGAACCTCTACTTTAGATAATTTTTCTGACAAGATTCCTGGGGAAGGCCTGTGATTTATCCAGTCCTATTGCTCATTGTTAGAATAATAGTTTGTTTTATTTAACATATAACATTAATCCAAAGAATCTTTAAAAATCAAATTGGCAAATATCCTCCTCCCATCCCCAGCCAGCCACCACTACTGAATAACCTGTCCACTACTACCCAAGATTGCCAAGGTCATAAAAAGTAAGGAAAGCCTGAGAAACTGTGACAGACCAGAGGAGACAGGGGAGCCAAGCCAACTTAAAGCAATGCAACACCCTGGACAGAACTGTACAACACATCAAGGATATTAATGGAGAAACTGATTAAATCTAAATGAAGTCTGAAATGTGGTTAATAGTAATGTAGCAATGTTGGTTATTAATTTTGAAAAATATGATGTAAGGTATTACTAATGGGGGAAACTGGATGACAACAATACAGAAACTCTCATTGCTGTCTTTGCAACTGTTCAATGAATCCAAAGATTCTTCTAAAATTTAAAAACAATAAGTTTTTGAGGGATAAAAATCTTAAGGCAGATCAAGGACCCACACACAGAGCTCAAAATTCATTTGCTAACTATTTTGTACAAAGTTAGAGTCAAAGTGCTTAAAATCCCTGTATAATCTGGCCACCCACCCACTTTCTAGTATTTTTCTTAGGTGGTCTTTCCCTAGCTCACTTTGCTCCAGCCATGCAGGACGCTGGGCAGTTCCTCTAACATCTCAAGCACATGTCTGCCTCAGGGACTTTGCTCTTGCTTTTCCCAGTGCCAGGAACATTCTTCTCCCAGATAATGGAGGCCTCTGTACAAATTTCACCTTATTGGAGAGCTCTCCTTCATCTATTCTATATAATATAATAACCACCTTTGTCATTCCTTATTCCATTTACTCTGCTTTATTTTTCTCAATCTGATATAACATCACCAGCTAACATATATTGTTTATTGTCTCTTCTTCCTGAAGTGCAATCTTTTGAAGGCAGGGAGTTTACTTCAACATGATGTCTTATTCCAGCATTAGATCTCTGACTAATTTTATGTGTGTTTAAAAAGTCTTTTGATGATATGAACTAAAATTAGCAGTTTTTTTAAAACATTGTATTTTCGTAGCAAAACAAAATAATTGAAAATCCTGTTTATTCTTAAAACTGTTTCTGGAATTGTTACTGGTCTAAGACATCCGAAAGTTTGATTTTAAATTTCTGCATACTATAAGGCTCTAGGGAGATTCAGGGGGAAATATAGACTGAATATCCGAATGAGGCAACATTTTAATGGCCACCATTGTTAATTTAAATATTACTAGTACAGAATAGCAACATAAATATTATATCTTCTAAAATCTTATAAATCTGGTAACTTCTCTAAAAAATTTCAGGTAGAAAAACCACTAATAAATCTTATCTTCCGAAGGGTATTATTTTTAACTCTGTGTGTAACACAAAAATGAACTGGGAAATGATTTAGGTCTTTTTTCTAAGATAAAGATTTAGTTGAAGGATGTGTTTTTGATATTTACCTAATTTTTCCCCACTGAATATGAATATGTAGGTATGCTGTTATGTATGTGTATATATATATATATATATATACACACACACACACCTTATTTTAATTCATATTACTAGATAAGTGACAATCTAAGTAAAAAGTACACAATATTAGAAAAGAAAGTCCTTCAAGGTCTGATTGCGTTGTCCTTCACTAATTGTGCCTAGCAATTTATTCAAACTTTGAAACCTTTTTAAAAATTATGTTTCACACCATTTATAAATAACAGCAGAAAATTAAACGCTACACTGTTTTATTTTGAGTTACCGTATTTCTTAAAAGACAAATGGTTTTCTTTCTACATTTATAGAATTCTAAATGATAAAAAAGTTTCATTGAATTCTGAGCTATATTCAAATGTTATTTCTTACTTTTGGATTTCTTAGATTTGAGATACAAAGTTGGTTATCATTGGCCCAAAAAGTAGTGTCCACTTTTTAATATTGACAAACCTTATATATTTTAAAACTGAGCATATTAATTCCTCATTACTCCTGTGCTGATATCCTCTTCTGTCTCTGACTCCCAGGAGACCTGTGTCTGGATTCTGGGTAATTATAACTTGGTAGACCTGACAGTAATATTTAATATATGGCAAATACATAAGTGTTTTAAAGTCATCAAATTATTAGCACAGAAAGAAAGTTCTGAGATTGGAAATAAAATCAATAGTTTCAACAAAACTGTGAAATTACTCTCCAAATATCTGTATAGATATATAATAGCTATATCTATATATATATAGATGGATAGATTCTATATATAGGAAGAGAGAGAGAGAGATTTTATCTCAAAACAAGCTAGATGGTGGATCTGTAGAATAGACTGAAACAGGTACATGAAGTGATAAACGAAGCTGAGGCTGTGGCCCCACTGAGGTCTGTACCCACACACAGGTCAAGATAGCAGAAAGTTCTTTTACTGTGATGTAATGAAGATCCCACACAATCTGGGGAACCTACATCAAGCTTAGTTCTTGACACAAGTATCTGGGAAGTTGTTTCCTGTTCCCTGCCTTCGGCTCCCACTGTTCTTTGAAAAGAGTATGAAAATAGGTGCTTTAAATTACTTGGGATCATAGTTCATAGGATAACATATGTTTTGAGAGGCAGGAAGAAGGGCATTCAGACTTGAAGCAAACCCAAAATCCAACTCAGATACTGGGTGTCTCACATTTCTGCATGAATAACAAGAATGTTTGTAAAATGAACATCCTTGGGAGATAGAGATAGCATCTCTTTCTGAAGCCCTCATCATGTTTGCTTATTCTTCAGTGTAATAAATATATTCCTCCAGGACAAAAGTGGAACACATTTGCTTGCTGCAGATTAGAAAATATGTGAGTTATCTAAGCTGGGGTAACCCAGTCTCTTGCATGTACAGGCATTGCTTATCCCTCTTTGTTTTATCCTGTGGGAATTGGAGCTCATAGACCTGGTGCAAATGATGTTATTCTGGATATTGCTACTTCTGTTAGTAATTATGTTCTTTGTCTGTAGCCCAGGAATCTTGTGTCTTCTGACCGCATCTATGAAACTGTGGCAGGCTGACTTTTAACTTGCAGATATAGTAAGCTCTCAGACTCTTCACAGTTGTAGGCATTGTTAAAAGATTGAGATAAGTCTCCATGAAACGATGTGGAAAGATCTCCAAGACATATTGCTAAGGGAAAAAAATCTCAAAACTACATATGCATATATGAATACATACACATGTTATATATATATATATAATCATATGTACATATATATGCATGAGCACATATGAATATACACACACTATAAACCCATTCTTGAACTCAACGCACACAAATAAGTATGTAAATATTAAAAGAAATTTCCGGAAGAATGTGCACCAAATAATTACAGATGATTATTTATCTACCAGAAGAGAAACGTGAATGGGCATTTGGGTTGGAGATGAGTGGGGCAATGAATCAGATATTGAAGAGAACAGAGTTCAAGCAGTTGGCTCAGGATACGTTCAATCTCTTTGCCAATGGAGAGGACCTCTGGTTTCAAGAAAATAAGGAGAAGTAATTTGATCTAATCTCCTTGTCAGCTGGATTTCCATGCAAATAGACTAATAATATTAGCTAGGAATAAGAGACCTTATTCACAGAACTCTCTTAGCAGGATGTCCCTGAGGAAGGGATTATTTATAATAAATATATCCATATATAATAAATACATCCAAATAAATCTATGGATTTATGAGGCATGACTTCTAGGAGAATGTCCCATAAATTGTAGAACTTTCTTGGGTTAAAAAAAAAAAAAAAGGAAATGTCATATCATTTAAATGCTTCTGACTGTATCAAGTGACCCTGCACGACCTTACTTGGAAGCCTCATATGACTCTGGGCCAAAGACAATATGCGCAATCTAAAAAGAAGGACCCAAGGAGCCACACAGAAGTCCCAGAACTTTCTGCTTTATCTGTGCTTCTAGATTGAGGATAACTTTAACATTATTTGTAAAGCTTAATACTGGGTGTGATGTCGGATTAGTGTGAGACTGCTTTGATAATTCAATACTACATTAACCAACACACTACTTCCCTGACCACCTCTACACAACCCATACATTTTGATTATTCTTGACAAAGTCATCAAAAATACAATAAGCCCTTTTCAGTACATTCTATATATTTGCCTAATTAAAACTATATTTGCAATTTTTTCTTGGATTCTATGATACTGTTTCTTTATGGGTATTATTCCACCTTCTAACAACTCTACATTTAATGAGCACGATCATTTACTTTTTTTTTTTTTTTTTTTTGAGAAGGAGTCTCGCTCTGTCTCCCAGGCGGGAGTGCAGTGGCGCGATCTTGGCTTACTGCAAGCTCCGCCTCCCAGGTTCATGCCATTCTCCTGCCTCAGCCTCCCAAGTAGCTGGGACTACAGGCGCCCGCCACCAAGCCCGGCTAATGTTTTGTATTTTTAGTAGAGACAGGGTTTCACCGTGTTAGCCAGGATGGTCTCAATCTTCTGACCTCATGATCCACCCGCCTCGGCCTCCCAAAGAGCTGGGATTACAGATGTGAGCCACCGCGCCGGGCCTAATGAGCATTTACTTTATCCTTGGTATTTAGCACGTATTTCGTATTTTATGCTCACAACACCCCCATAATATGTGTTATTATTTCCATTTTATCCCTCTTTCAGAGGAGCATAATGAGGCTCAGAGAATGCAGTCATGTGCTCAAATTCACACAGACAGTGCATTATAGAGCCCAGATCAAACCCAATCCTTTATGATTCCAAAGCCTGGGCACTTACTTCTTTCCTCATTTTCTCTCTGACTCTTAAATGTTTTCCCAAAATTTCTTTTCTTACACTTCTATGCCTGCTCCAAATTTGTATTCTTAAGCCATTCTGGATCAACAGCCACTTTGAAAGCTTGAAGAAAATGATGGACTTATTTCCCAGAAAAGTGCATATAGAAATAAATACAAACCCATTTCATACTTTCTATGACTTTACAGTGAAATCTGGCCATGAAAAGAGGTGCCGGTCTATGTGTTTACTCTAGTGATCTCATCAAGTCTAGTAGCTTCAACAAGCACCTGTTTGTGGTTGCCTTTTATAGCAAACGCATCTAATGCCCTGACACACCTCTTAGCGCTCTAAGAGTGCTACCTCTGTCTCAGCTGTGGATAGCATTGATAGTCCCCTGAGGGCTTGCCGATAAAATCTAGCATCAAGTAACCCCTTACTAATGTTCTGCATCAAGAGTTCTAGCTCAGACCACCGGGGAATCCAGTTTGGCCAGAGTAAGTGCAGCTTAGCAATGTGGGATCTTACCACTGGGAGCAATGTCAGGCAATGGAGTAGGAGTTTCCGGATTAATGTCCCTACTTCCTATCCTTTAGGTGCAAAATATCGTGTGTCTTCTCAGTGGTGGAGCCCCACTACCCACAGTGACAACCTCAATGACACTCAACCTGGCTTTTCCTCCTTATCTGTCTCCCTCTTCCTGCTCCCTCATTCCTGCTCTCGAGATCACTTCCCAAATAAACTAAATGTGAATTCTTGCTTCAGACTCCTCTTTCAGACCAACCCCATCCAAGCTAAAACAACTCTCAAATTCACTTTTCTACTACTGACCTCTCTTTTAAGGTACCATCCAGCATGTCAAACTGCATGAATAATTTAACTTTCATGTTGTATGGGGCCTTCATTCTTAGCACATTCCATTCATCTAATGTCCCTTATCTTGGTTAGTGACATCATTATAAGGAAGTTCTTCAAGATTAAAAACAAAACAAAACAAAACAAAAAACAAAAAAACCTTTGGTATTGTCCTTGACTCTTTCTCATTCTCTTTGACCATCAGTTATCTCCCATATGTCTCATTTCACCCACCCTCCTCCTTTCCCCACTGCCCTAGCCTTAGCCTTGAGTTCGAGACAATCACTTACCTCTCTATACTAACAGCCTCATAATCTGGTCTCACTTTCTCCCTTGCCTCTCCCTCATTTCCAGTATCTTCCACTCTATTTGCCTAATGATCTCTCTAAAACACAAATCTGAAACTGCACTTCTGGCTTTAAATTATTCCAGAGAGAACAAAATATGAGTTACTTGGCATGGTATAAAAATTTTAAAAACCTTCACAATGTAGCCACAGTTTATTTTCAGTTTCATCTTCCACTTTGTCCTTATTGTAGAAGTTGTTTTTCAGCCACATTGAACATCCCCTGGTCTTAAAACAAGTTTGTGCTCTTCACCACTTCATGTATTTGTAGTAGATGCTATTCCTTCTGCCTGAACAATCCTCTCTCGTGTCTGCCTGAAATCATTTTTCAAGAACTAACTCAAATAACATTTCCATCATAATTCTTGCTCCTCCCAAGCTTTGGTCTTCTGCAATCCCGTATGATTTTCACATTTCTCTGTCTTCTCACAATGTATTTTAACATTTGTTCACTTTGTTATTTCCCTGAGTCTACTGTGTGCTCCATAAATGCTGCAATGTTGATTTATCTTGTCTTCCCAGTGCCTAGAAAAAAGTGGCTGCTTAAAAACTATGTGCCAAACTCAATTGAAAGGTACAGAGAATGTCAAGAGGGAAGTAGATATTGAAGAAAGGCACAGGGAAAGAATGATCAACTGAGGAGAACTTATTTATAAACAGACAATTTGGGAGAAGTAAAGAGTGGTGAATGAAAACGGAGCTCAAATATAAAAGGAAAGTCAGAAGTCGTAAGAAAAATGTCCACATCCAGAATGCAAAGAGAAGAGTAATACACATGGCACAGACAAATGCTCAGGTCCAGAGATGTAGCCGTAATTTAAAAACAAAACTTGTCCTGCTGGTGATTAATGCTAAATTTCCAAAGTATTGCTGCTATTTATACAAACTGCTATATTCTTAGGGTTAATTTAGCTTAATATTTCAAATTATTCTTTAAAAATTATTGTGCACACAAAGGCATTATGTGTGCAATAATATTAAGTTATTGGAATGTTATTTCCTATTTTGAAAGGTTTTATAAATTGCAATTTCTCTCTTAGGAAACTTGGTGCTCCAGGCTTGTGTGTCAGAAAGAATGTTGAGCATCCGTTTCTGAGTTTCTCATATTTTGCCTTATTTAAAAGCCAGAGGTAGAACCCCAGGAATAGTGGTATTAGGCTGAAAAAAGTCTCTGAAACTTTCACAAATAAAAAACTCAACATGCTTTATCATATAAGTAACTTTAGAAGAAATCGTTTTGATGTATAGTGTTAATTCCCCTCCCCAGACTGTACTATGCAAATAGATAAGATTTGAAATCTTTTTTTGATTTCAATATAGAAGATATGTTGGAAAGATGCCAAATTTATTATGATGTCCCTACATTCTGAATTCATATGAAAAAGGATTTTCCAGAGTTCTAATAAAAATAATATTTTCCCAACAGTGCACTGATCCTTTTCTGTTGTTCTGCAGTGATGTGATAGTCTATTGTGTCACAATTCGATGTTCTACAAATCCTTTGGCTTAAACACTGTCAATGGTTTCTGTTAATGTTTTCTTAGTATATTATAATTGTATTTATCTGTTCTCTACCTGTCCATGTTTTCTGTTAATCTGAGCTATTTTTCCATGGGTTCCCCCTCTTGGTAGGAGACAACTATATTCCTCATGACTATATTATATTCAGATTTTGCTACAGGAGTGTCAGCGAACTTCCTCCGTATCAGATATTCAGAATGTTCTTCCAGGATATAGGTGGTTACATCAAACAAGGAGATGAGATAGATAGATGATAGATAGATAGATAGATAGATAGATAGATAGATAGATAGATAGATGATTGATAGATAGATAGGTAGATAGATAGATAGATAGATAGATCTCCTATATCCTAATTACGTGTGTGTGTATGTCTTTGTATCAGTACACCATTAACAGTTTATTATTTTGTGGAATCTCTTTATACTTAGCTCACCAGAATATAATAAAAATCTGTACTTCTAGCTGAGTTGGAAGCAACCAGAAGATACAAAATGCAAACTGGAAAATGACATCAACATAATTTTTAAACTAAGGGAATGTTGTTGACATGTTGCATATATAAACATAAAAAGTGATTGTAGGATTTTTATTATTCTCCTTTGATGAGGTTCAATGTAGGATATTAGTTTTTCTTTTGCTAGAGTTTTTTACGTACATATATACACCAGTTTCTCCCATTACCTTGTAAGAGTTCCTGGACCATAAACTATCCCTGAGAATTGATTCCACACTCCCTCAGATATGACTTTTCATAAGCCAAGTCCTTTAAAAATACATTTCATATATTTCTCAGACTACATGTCAAATCAGTATCATGCAAACATAATACTTTTACTACTTTCTTAGAGCATGGTGTTGAGAGGAAAAAATTTAATATATCTGCGAGACATCTACATTAATGCAATGGTGCAATATTGAAACTGCTTTTATCTGCCACATTTCTCAAATGAAAGCGGCAGCTAAATTTTATGGTAGTTAAACTGTGAAGCTTGCTCACAATCTTGCCTATGTGGATGTGGCCCTTAGGTATTATTAAGGCAGTAGTCTTTATTCTGCATCTTAGACTTTAAAAGTTGCTATGGATATAAGAAGCCTATCATGTGGTCATGTCTACACCGTAAAATCTTTCCAAAGTGTGCAGCAAATTCTTGATAGAATTCACAGGTGTTTCAAGAAATTAGAGTAAAATTTCATCTGGCATTGCCACAGTGCACTGTAGAGGAGACAGTGATCTAGCAAGGCTCCCAGAGACACTGGAATTCAATGTGTTACTAGTTCCTGCGTGAGTTTGGAACAATCTGCCTGTTGTTTGCCTCTCCTGCTGTCTCCCTTGTAATAACCTTGTACTTCACACACAAGGAAAGTATACCTTCCACTATTTGAACAACAACAAAAAAGGCTATAATTCAGTATTTTGAGGTAAATATAGCCTTTATTAGTTATTAGGCTAATTATTTCAGAGGAGTATACCATTAGCAGAAAAATGGGCTACAGGTAAGCAACTTCCCATGCAAATATGTTTAAGTGGCTTGGAAAGGGATTATGTTTTAAATATCCTTATACTTTTATGTAAATTGAGTATGCTAGAATCCTTGCTGTGATGCTGATAAACTCCTTGCATCAACCACAGTGAACAATATCTTTTCTTTAGCTGTCCTGATTAAATGAGTGACATTCACTATTGGTAAATCCCCCACAGAGTAACTCGAGCTCACATGTGCCTAGCCACAATACCAGTAATGACATGATTCTGAGGGGATTTGAAACCCTACCTCAACAAATTTATTTCTGTTTTTCAACATATATTCAAAGCAATACTTTGGCATTGTAATGTGATTCTTGACAGGGCTAAGGTAAATTCATCCTGCTAAACTGAAATGTTTCTGGCAGATGTCTACTCCATAACAATCAAATTTTGTGTACTGTAATATATGACAACCACAGTGTTACTTCTACTTGTAAAACTTACAAGTATAATACTTTATTAATGCAAACCTGGAATGTAATTATGCAATATGTTATCGTGCCATATTTTTTTCATTTAGAAAAAACTTCTTGAAGACAGTCTGACAACTTATAAATAATGGGAATTTTTAAATGAATATAGAAAGGATATAATTTTTTTATCACAAAGATATTCTGGCATTTTGATACTTTTCAAAATTATATATTTGTTGAAATTTAAGAGAGCATAAAAGTGAAATGTTTTCTCTTATTAAATATTAACTTTGGTCCCCATGGAAATGGTTATTTGTCAGAGATGGATGCTCTTCTTTGAAGAAGAAATAATTAAAATGCTAGCACTGAGTATTGAAATATTTTAAAAATAGATTTTGTGATAACCTCTGCCTAAATATCTGCATTATCTATGTATTTAGTACAATTCATCATATTTTAGGACTAACAGCCTAAAAATATTTGCTTGAGAGAAAATGTAATCCAAATGAATGGCAACCTTTTGACTTCACTACAAATGGAAAGCCTCAGCCATTATTCCTTTTAGTCTATGGCATTCACTCAACACAAAAACACTCATGGAATCAGAATATAAAACCTTTCAAGATTCTGGTAAATTTAAGATTTTATATTATGGTTTGGATTCCCATTGCCTTGTCTCCCATGCTTTCAACAATTATTTCAAAATAAATATTTGCAAGAACAGATGAAATCTCTTTATTCCTATTTGATGATCTAGTTGCCAGATGCAAATTGAACATCTGCCTGGGAAGCTGCCTTGTGATTTCCTTTAAGTATCATCCTCTACCACTAGAGACAGAAATAATCCATGTGGCTTGCTTTTGCCCTGGTGGCTCCTCTTCTCTCTTATTTTTCTTAGTAAGCACCATATTTTAAAGACCTTTAAATTTCACTTGTATTCCCAATGCAAATTTAAATATTTACATTTTAGCATAATTATTCAAAAAAAAAAACAAATTTTCATTCCATGACCCTTTTGTAATTTATTGTGAAAATAAAACTGTTAAAGCATGTTTGGATCATTTTATTTGGCCTAAGAAAACAAAATGTGTGATGCACATAATTTATGACAAATTAGGCAATCTCTTGGGGCCAGTAAACACCCTCCCAGACTGACACAAAATTTGGAACATGCCCAACTGAGAATTTGAATCAGGTTGTGTAAAAAGACAAAGGCTGGCAAAAATATAATTTTGGAAAATTTACTCACTAATTGCAGAGCTGCTGGAGGCCAACCAAAGAGATTTGGATCATACAGTACCTAAGACTTACGATGGAACTGAACTTCTTCATTAAGCAAGTTAAAAATCAATTAGCAATCAGTTGATTTAGTTAAAAATGGTCAAGTCAGTGTGTGCATATAGGTTGGTGGAAATTTTTTCTCTCTTTCAATTATTATGCTTGCAATTGTCATGCAGTATGCATCTTAGGACTACATATCCAATTGTTCACATTATTTAGGTTATTCATACTATAATATGCATATATATTTACCCATTCATTCACTTAAAAACCAACAAATATATAATTGAACATCTCTTACATACCAGGCACTCTGGATATGCCTTGTCCATCTCTCCTTGGCTCCTTGTGTTTCTCTCACTTCTGCTTACTGCACCCTCTGGCTAACATGCAACATTGGCATACTAGGATACCGGAAGATTTTACTCTGGTATTTATCTTACTAGTTCATCCACCTAAGCACCACATATACTACCACTGTCATCATGTATACCCTAATAGGAATTATGATGAAAGGTCCTAATGTTAGTGAAACTGCCTGTGAATCACTTTCAAATCCATTGCATTGCTTAAGGAAAATACAACATTTGTGACCTGAAACATGAATATACTTCATAACTTCTACGAACTTGACTTTTATTTAACATTCAGACAGTCAGTTTGTATGCAAACACTGGGCACATTTAATCTGTTCATTCACCTAGGATAGTCTTTCAATATCCTTCCAGAAAGGTATTACTTCAGTTCCCTCTCACCCGTCTGTTCCTACAGCCAATGTGTTAAATCAGGTCCTCACCATCTTTTGTGTTTGTAAATGAATGGAAAACCTTTCAACTGCCTATCCAAGTTCATTCTTCATCTCCTCGAGTTCGTCATCCATACTGCTGCCCCCATAAAAATGTGATCAAAATATAAATTTGATCTCACCATTTCCTTGATTCAAATCTTCAGAAGGCTTCGTATCACCTACAAGACAAAATTGGGAACCTTCAGCAAGGTGTTTAAGGTGCTGCCTCACTGGACTCAATTCTGCTTTTTCCCATCGCTCCCTACTCTCCATCCTGCCGCAACATAACTGTAAATACACAATGCATGTATAAATAACGCATGGATGAAAACTTCTCCAAATCCAAGTTTGAATGCTTCCTCTTCTGAGAAAATTTCCTGATTCTCCTAGGGAGGCTTAGTCACTCTCACTTCTCAACTCTCATTGCAATTATACTTGTTTCTATTCCAACCATTTAATGTTATTGAATTAATGTGCATTCTGTCCCTTTAGGCCAGGCGTAGTGGCTCACACCTGTAATCCCAGCACTTCGGGAGGTCGAGGTGGGTGGATCACTTGAGGTCAGGGGTTCGAAACCAGTCTGGCCAACATACTGAAACCCTGTCTCTACTAAAAATACAAAAAATAGCTGATGTGGTGGCACACACCTGTAATTCCAGCTACCCAGGAGGCTGAGGCAGGAGAATTGCTTGAACCCTGGAGGTGGAGGCTGCAGTGAGCTGAGATTGCACCATTGCACTCCAGCCTGGGTGACAGAGCAAGACTCCGTCTCAAAAAAAAAAAAAAAAAAAAAAAAAAGTAGTGAGTTTTCTAACTTAGGATTGAACTATGTGTTTAAGATCTGATAACAGGGAGGGAGGAGCCAAGATGGCCGAATAGGAACAGCTCCAGTCTACAGCTCCCAGCGTGAGCCACGCAGAAGATGGGTGATTTCTGCATTTCCATCTGAGATACCGGGTTCATCTCACTAGGGAGTGCCAGACAGTGGGCGCAGGTCAGTGGGTGCAGTGCACCGTGCACGAGCCGAAGCAGGGCGAGGCATTGCCTCACTCGGGAAGCGCAAGGGGTCAGGGAGTTCCCTTTCCCAGTCAAAGAAAGGGGTGACGGACGCACCTGGAAAATCGGGTCACTCCCACCGGAATACTGCGCTTTTCCGACAGGCTTGAAAAACGGCGCACCACGAGATTATATTGCGCACCTGGCTCGGAGGGTCCTACGCCCACAAAGTCTTCGCTGATTGCTAGCACAGCAGTCTGAGATCAAACTGCAAGGCGGCAGCGAGGCTGGGGGAGGGGCGCCCGCTATTGCCCAGGCTTGATTAGGTAAATAAAGCGGCCGGGAAGCTCAAACTGGGTGGAGCCCACCACAGCTCAAGGAGGCCTGCCTGCCTCTGTAGGCTCCACCTATGGGGGCAGGGCACAGACAAACAAAAAGACAGCAGTAACCTCTGCAGACTTAAATGTCCCTGTTTGACAGCTTTGAAGAGAGCAGTGGTTCTCCCAGCACGCAGCTGGAGATCTGAGAATGGGCAGACTGCCTACTCAAGTGGGTCCCTGACCCCTGACCCCCGAGCAGCCTAACTGGGAGGCATCCCCCAGCAGGGGCACACTGACACCTCACACAGCAGGGTATTCCAACAGACCTGCAGCTGAGGGTCCTGTCTGTTAGAAGGAAAACTAACAAACAGAAAGGACATCCACACCAAAAACCCATCTGTACATCACCATCATCAAAGACCAAAAGTAGATAAAACCACAAAGATGGGGAAAAAACAGAACAGAAAAACTGGAAACTCTAAAAAGCAGAGCGCCTCTCCTCCTCCAAAGGAACTCAGTTCCTCACTAGCAACGGAACAAAGCTGGATGGAGAATGACTTTGACGAGCTGAGAGAAGAAGGCTTCAGACGATCCAATTACTCTGAGCTATGGGAGGACATTCAAACCAAAGTGAAAGAAGTTGAAAACTTTGAAAAAAATTTAGAAGAATGTATAACTAGAATAAGCAATACAGAGAAGTGCTTAAAGGAGCTGATGGAGCTGAAAACCAAGGCTCGAGAACTACGTGAAGAATACAGAAGCCTTAGGAGCCGATGTGATCAAATGGAAGAAAGGGTATCAGAAATGGAAGATGAAATGAATGAAATGAGGCGAGAAGGGAAGTTTAGAGAAAAAAGAATAAAAAGAAATGAGCAAAGCCTCCAAGAAATATGGGACTATGTGAAAAGACCAAATCTACGTCTGATTGGTGTACCTGAAAGTGATGGGGAGAATGGAACCAAGTTGGAAAACACTCTGCAGGATATTATCCAGGAGAACTTCCCCAATCTAGCAAGGCAGGCCAACGTTCAGATTCAGGAAATACAGAGAACACCACAAAGATACTCCTCAAGAAGAGCAACTCCAAGACACATAATTGTCAGATTCACCAAAGTTGAAATGAAGGAAAAAATGTTAAGGGCAGCCAGAGAGAAAGGTCGGGTTACCCTCAAAGGGAAGCCCATCAGACTAACAGCGGATCTCTCGGCAGAAACCCTACAAGCCAGAAGAGAGTGGGGGCCAATATTCAACATTCTTAAAGAAAAAAATTTTCAACCCAGAATTTCATATCCAGCCAAACTAAGCTTCATAAGTGAAGGAGAAATAAAATACTTTACAGATAAGCAAATGCTGAGAGATTTTGTCACCACCAGGCCTGCCCTAAAAGAGCTCCTGAAGGAAGCGCTAAACATGGAAAGGAACAACCAGTACCAGCCGCTGCAAAATCATGCCAAAATGTAAAGACCATCGAGACTAGGAAGAAACTGCATCAACTAACGAGCAAAATAACCAGCTAACATCATAATGACAGGATCAAATTCACACATAACAATATTAATCTTAAATGTAAATGGACTAAATGCTCCAATTAAAAGACACAGACTGGCAAATTGGATAAAGAGTCAAGACCCATCAGTGTGCTGTATTCAGGAAACCCATCTCATGTGCAGAGACACACATAGGCTCAAAATAAAAGGATGGAGGAAGATCTACCAAGCAAATGGAAAACAAAAAAAGGCAGGGGTTGCAATCCTAGTCTCTGGTAAAACAGACTTTAAACCAACAAAGACTAAAAGAGACAAAGAAGGCCATTACATAATGGTAAAGGGATCAATTCAACAAGAAGAGCTAACTATCCTAAATATATATGCACCCAATACAGGAGCACCCAGATTCATAAAGCAAGTCCTGAGTGACCTACAAAGAGACTTAGACTCCCACACATTAATAATGGGAGACTTTAACACCCCACTGTCAACATTAGACAGATCAACGAGACAGAAAGTCAACAAGGATACCCAGGAATTGAACTCAGCTCTGCACCAAGCAGACCTAATAGACATCTACAGAACTCTCCACCCCAAATCAACAGAATACACATTTTTTTCAGCACCACACCACACCTATTCCAAAATTGACCACATACTTGGAAGTAAAGCTCTCCTCAGCAAATGTAAAAGAACAGAAATTATAACAAACTATCTCTCAGACCACAGTGCAATCAAACTAGAAGTCAGGATTAAGAATCTCACTCAAAACTGCTCAACTACATGGAAACTGAACAACCTGCTCCTGAATGACTACTGGGTACATAACGAAATGAAGGCAGAAATAAAGATGTTCTTTGAAACCAACGAGAACAAAGACACAACATACCAGAATCTCTGGGAGGCATTCAAAGCAGTGTTGAGAGGGAAATTTATAGCACTAAATGCCCACAAGAGAAAGCAGGGAAGATCCAAAATTGAAACCCTAACATCAGAATTAAAAGAACTAGAAAAGCAAGAGCAAACACATTCAGAAGCTAGCAGAAGGCAAGAAATAACTAAAATCAGAGCAGAACTGAAGGAAATAGAGACACAAAAAACCCTTCAAAAAATTAATGAATCCAGGAGCTGGTTTTTTGAAAGGATCAACAAAATTGATAGACTGCTAACAAGACTAATAAAGAAAAAAAGACAGAAGAATCAAATAGACGCAATAAAAAATGATAAAGGGGATATCACCACCGATCCCACAGAAATACAAACTACCATCAGAGAATACTACAAACACTTCTACACAAATAAACTAGAAAATCTAGAAGAAATGGATAAATTCCTCGACACATATACTCTCCCAAGACTAAACCAGGAAGAAGTTGAATCTCTGAATAGACCAATAACAGGATCTGAAATTGTGGCTATAATCAATAGCTTACCAACCAAAAAGAGTCCAGGACCAGATGGATTCACAGCCGAATTCTACCAGAGGTACAAGGAGGAACTGGTACCATTCCTTCTGAAACTATTCCAATCAGTAGAAAAAGAGGGAATCCTCCCTAACTCATTTTATGAGGCCAGCATCATTCTGATACCAAAGCCAGGCAGAGACACACACAAAAAAGAGAATTTTAGACCAATATCCTTGATGAAAATTAATGCAAAAATCCTCAATAAAATACTGGCAAAACGAATCCAGCAGCACATCAAAAAGCTTATCCACCATGATCAAGTGGGCTTCATCCCTGGGATGCAAGGCTGGTTCAATATACAGAAATCAATAAGTGTAATCCAGCATATAAACAGAACCAAAGACAAAAACCACATGATTATCTCAATAGATGCAGAAAAAGCCTTTGACAAAATTCAACAACCCTTCATGCTAAAAACTCTCAATAGATTAGGTATTGATGGGACGTATTTCAAAATAATAAGAGCTATCTATGACAAACCCACAGCCAATATCATACTGAATGGGCAAAAACTGGAAGCATTCCCTTTGAAAACTGGCACAAGACAGGGATGCCCTCTCTCACCACTCCTATTCAACATAGTGTTGGAAGTTCTGGCCAGCGCAATTAGGCAGGAGAAGGAAATAAAGGGTATTCAATTAGGAAAAGAGGAAGTCAAATTGTCCCTGTTTGCAGACGACATGATTGTGTATCTAGAAAACCCCATTGTCTCAGCCCAAAATCTCCTTAAGCTGATAAGCAACTTCAGCAAAGTCTCAGGATACAAAATCAATGTACAAAAATCACAAGCATTCTTATACACCAAAAACAGACAAACAGAGAGCCAAATCATGAGTGAACTCCCATTCACAATTGCTTCAAAGAGAATAAAATACCTAGGACTCCAACTTACAAGGGATGTGAAGGACCTCTTCAAGGAGAACTACAAACCACTGCTCAAGGAAATAAAAGAGGATACAAACAAATGGAAGAACATTCCATGGTCACGGGTAGGAAGAATCAATATCGTGAAAATGGCCGTACTGCCCAACATAATTTATAGATTCAATGCCATCCCCATCAAGCTACAAAGGACTTTCTTCACAGAATTGGAAAAAACTACTTTAAAGTTCATATGGAACCAAAAAAGAGGCCGCATCACCAAGTCAATCCTAAGCCAAAAGAACAAAGCTGGAGGCATCACACTACCTGACTTCAAACTATACTACAAGGCTACAGTAACCAAAACAGCATGGTACTGGTACCAAAACAGAGATATAGATCAATGGAACAGAACAGAGCCCTCAGAAATAACACCGCATATCTACAACTATCTGATCTTTGACAAACCTGCGAAAAACAAGCAATGGGGAAAGGATTCCCTATTTAATAAATGGTGCTGGGAAAACTGGCTAGCCATATGTAGAAAGCTGAAACTGGATCCCTTCCTTACACCTTATACAAAAATCAATTCAAGATGGATTAAAGACTTAAATGTTAGACCTAAAACCATAAAAACCCTAAAAGAAAACCTAGGCATTACCATTCAGGACATAGACATGGGCAAGGACTTCATGTCCAAAACACCAAAAGCAATGGCAACAAAAGACAAAATTGACAAATGGGATCTAATTAAACTAAAGAGCTTCTGCACAGCAAAAGAAACTACCATCAGAGTGAACAGGCAACCTACAAAATGGGAGAAAATTTTTGCAACCTACTCATCTGACAAAGGGCTAATATCCAGAATCTACAATGAACTCAAACAAATTTACAAGAAAAAAACAAACAACCCCATCAAAAAGTGGGCGAAGGACATGAACAGACACTTCTCAAAAGAAGACATTTATCCAGCCAAAAAACACATGAAAAAATGCTCATCATCACTGGCCATCAGAGAAATGCAAATCAAAACCACAATGAGATACCATCCACAACATTTAGAATGGCAATCATTAAAAAGTCAGGAAACAACAGGTGCTGGAGAGGATGTGGAGAAATAGGAACACTTTTACACTGTTGATGGGACTGTAAACTAGTTTAACCATTGTGGAAGTCAGTGTGGTGATTCCTCAGGGATCTAGAACTGGAAATACCATTTGACCCAGCCATCCCATTACTGGGTATATACCCAAAGGATTATAAATCATGCTGCTATAAAGACACATGCACACGTATGTTTATTGCAGCATTATTCACAATAGCAAAGACTTGGAACCAACCCAAATGTCCAACAATGATAGACTGGATTAAGAAAATGTGGCACATATACACCATGGAATACTATGCAGCCATAAAAAATGATGAGTTCATGTCCTTTTTAGGGACATGGATGAAATTGGAAATCATCATTCTCGGTAAACTATCACAAGAACAAAAAACCAAACCGCATATTCTCACTCATAGGTGGGAATTGAACAATGAGATCACGTGGACACAGGAAGGGGAATATCACAGTCTGGGGACTGTTGCGGTCGTGGGGGGAGGGGGGAGGGATAGCATTGGGAGATATACCTAATGCTAGATGACAAGTTAGTGGGTGCAGTGCACCAGCATGGCACATGTATACATAGGTAACTTACCTGCACAATGTGCACATGTACCCTAAAACTTAAAGTATAATAATAATAATAATAATAATAATAAAAAGATCTGATAACAGACCCACCTTAGTTTAGAAATGTTTGGTGCCAAAGGCATATAGATGCCGTGTTAACTTTTAACAATTGGGTACATTTATATAGAATCCCCAAATATGGCATTTCTGGGTGGATCTGTAAGCTCTAAGCTAAGATTTCTCTATGGGTATATTTATGTTGATAGTGATACTGAGTCATTTTAGGTTGTGGGAAATAAAGGAAAATTTCATCACCTTTGGGGATCCTGAAGCCTTGTAACTCGACCATAAGCTTTGTATCACCCATGGTATTGACACCCTCTTTCTTTCCCTGTCCCCCACCCCCAGATTGTTACATTGTCAAATGTTAACAAGGAGGATATTTAGGCATTGAACTAAAACTATTAAGTTTCTGGAGTGTCTAGTGTAGTTCTTGTATTATTGTATTATTATATTTGAATAACTGTCAATGTTAAACGACACAAATATATAAGATACCCCAGGATTTATATTTTCATAAATCTTAGAAATACATGATAACAAGATTGAACTCAGACATGTGCGTCTGCACACAAACAAGATCACTTTTTCTCACTACCTCATTATTCAAAGTACTGACAGGAAACAGATGGCTCCCTCAAAGGGTTTAATTGAAGGGAGATTAATAAAAGGGACTGTTAGCAGAGAAACAATCAGTTGTAAGAAGACCAGCAAAGGAGTTTAAAGTTCCAGGAACTAACAACATTGGAAAACCTCTGCTTCTCCAAGCCTGAAGAGGTACCAGGAGAGAGCTGTAGCTATGGGAGAGGGGCCGTTGCACAGGAACCCCTAATGTGGAGGAACAGAGCTACTATCAAACACTGTCTGGAAGGAACAGGGGCAAGGGTGGGGTGGGAATTAATACCTTGACTTCTCTCCCATCTTTTGATTTCCCACCATTGCCTACCATCAGCCAAAGCCAACTGGAAATCAGAAAGCAAGACACCCTGGCACAAAATCAGGCAGAAAGAGAAAACTGATCTGAGGGTGGTAAATGGAAAATGAATGACACCTAATCTTATGAAGAACATCTAATTCTTGATTCTTCATCCACCCAAAAACAATGGACATCATTGATAAGTAGGCACAGAACAGTAACACATTGTGAGTTCATTGACTTTTGGGTCAATGCATGCCATGAAAGATAAGTAGTACAGTAGCTATAAATTTTATTCGCCCTTAGAGCCCAAGTCATGATACCCACTCAAGGTAGGAAAGATGGGAGACAAGAAACAAGACAGGCAAGACTTCAGATCCGCGTGTTTCCATCCCAGCTTCAAGCCAAGCTGTTTTGATTGAATCTATTTATTATATTTGGTAATATGTAAAATTACATAAGAAATATACCCATCTGATGGAAAGATCCAGAAATAGAAATTAGGTTTCCTAGGTCTATTGGTAACTAACAATGTTACTTTAAAAAGTAAACTTAAGCAATCTGTCCCAGTTTTTTCATCTGTAAAATGGAAGTTAAAACGTCTATCCTAGAAGAATCACAGTTTTGTGAAGATCAAATGAGAAAACGGATACGATTTTCTTCTGAAAAGTTAAACAAGCTCTACAAATGTCAGCCCTATCACTTTTGCTATCTCCTAAAGCTGTCCCTGAGTGTAAGCTGCCAATCACCACATCCTCTTTTTTGGGCTATCTTTCCTCTACACATGGAGCACTTCCCTCAACTCCAACTTAAACATCACACACAAAGGAAAGATAAGCAGCAAGAAAATCCAAATGCATTGGCAATACCACTGCATGTTAAAAAGAAAGAACTAGATTCACGTTGAACTTCGTTTTCGTGGTGCATAACTCCCCTTTCCATAGGTCCTATTAACTTCAAAGGGAGCTCCGTGCATGTAAATGATTATATTTATTGGATGCGCCAACTCTTTCTTATCCTCCAGGCACAATTAGAAATATCATAGAAAAATGAATGTCAGAGACTTGGATCCATATTTGATATTCTATGGGAAATTCCCCATAGTTACAGATGTTAAAAATCCTGCCCAATGGTCCAGTTATAAATTTATAGTATTTCCTTTTCTATATCCTTGGAATTATTTTTTCTCTGATTTCCTTTTTACATTAAAGGAAACATATTCCCTTTAGGTCCAGATAAACTAGTGATAAAACCTTGGCTTGTTGTACAGCTTGATGTAGTAATAAAAATTTAGACTGTGTAACCCCTCTCTTTCAAGAAACTGTTAGTGCTTTCCTGAGATTATCCCATTAATACTTACAGCAACTCTGTTCCTACTTCAGGTTCACTCTGGGAACTGCTCTTAGAGTCAGTGTCCAAGAACTCAATTCTTGGATGTTCATTTTAATATCATATCCATTAAACCACACTGTAATTTCAGTGTTCCTTGTCAATTCAGGCCATTATCAAGATTTTTGATAGATGGCTAATAAACTTAGCGTTCTCTAGTTGAAGTCGCCACAATAAATTAAAATTGTATGGAGCCCTGTGCTTTTCACACCAATTTGGTGTTTTTTTGCTTTAAATTTTGTAGTCTCATGGCTAACAGTGGAAGCGTCTCTAGGACTGACTCTGACAACATAACGCCTCCATCCAGTGCTATCAGTGAATATAAAGACCTTGGAAATGTTATAGACATGGCTCCTCAGCAATATTACATATTATATGTTTTATATATAATCTAAGGGTAGGTTAACTCTTTAGCTGCATATTTTTTAAAGTGACAAAAAAGGAGAAAAATAGAAGAAACCTTTCAAATTAAATATTTAGAACTACTATAAAAGAGAAAATGTTACTATCAAATGATGAAAAACATTGCTGGAAATGTACCCACATCTGATGTATGGTTGGGAAGATACAAAGGCTTTTTAAAATAATGTTTTGATAAGCAATATGACTTATAAAAGATTCATTTTAACTAGTCTTACAGACAAATAAACCATATCAGATTAATTTGGACCCATTTTTAATTATTTGTAAAAAATAAGTAAGGGCAGTCTAATTGTTGTAAATATTTATAGAGCAAAACAATGCAAACTACATATAACAATCAAATTTCTAGCAAAAATGTGTGTAAGTAGGTTTATTTTGAAAGGAAAAGTCCTACTCCCGGTGTCATAACCAATTAAATTCTCCAGGTAATGACCCCATTTGCATAGCAAGCGGAACCCACAAGTGGGAATTTTAATGGGTACACCACCTGAGTACAGTAATTGAGAGTGACACAACTTGAACTAGTTTTGTGCTTACCCCACTGAAAATTCTACTCATACTATTTTTAATGTCAAGCTACAAGTCAAATTTCAAGATGATGGATTTGTTCTTTTTTAAGCACTGAGTTTGAATAAAAGAAATGCTTTAATTCTGTTATGCATTGCATATCTTTGCTTTAACTAATCTGTACTTCTGATTCTCGCCATTGCTTCATTTTCTTCAGTGATTGGAATTTAATTTTATTCATTAATTTGTGAATAATTAGATAAAAAATAATGTCCTCAGCTGCTAAATTGCTTTTGGATTGCGATTTAATGTACTTTTACCAGAATATGTATTATAGTTAGGCTGGCATAACAGTTTACTAAAATGTAATTGTGTAAATATGCCCAATTATTCTTTTTGATGATCTAACAAAATCTAATATAATAGGTATTCATGAGTATTTTACTCCTCCTTCACCTCAGCACCAATAAAACACAGTTTCTGCAGAGCTGATCAGAGACACCTTGTCATCTAAAGATGTTACTTTTAAAAGATATTCTCCTTATCTCTCAGGCACTATTCATGTCCTTGAAAGAATTGTGCATTCTGATTGAGGGAGCATATGACGTCCACATGAAATTATATAATAAAGGTGATTTCAAGACTCTAAAAGTCAAATACACACGATTAACTAGGTTTTGAGGTGACATTTTAAAACTTCTTTTGTTTCACTCTAAGATTGCTTGCGATCTAACTGTTTGTAGGTGTTTGACACCACTCTGCCACATCTGTAATTGGCATAGCATCCAGCAGACAGGCTCTGTACATCTTTACACTGCAACCTACCAAGTTAAGAAATGTATTGGTTCAATATAAAACAGCAGGCTGTTTTTAGACATAGTTACTAGTGCACAAGCTTTAATATGGCTTGGCTTCATCCTATAATGAGATCTTTTGGTTCCCTGCTCAACAGGCTTTTATTCCTTTGCAAAAGGCTATGAACTATGTCAAGTGGATCAGCTGCTTTTGTACACCCTCTTTCTTGGCTTTGGAGCATAATTCCTTTGCTTCTACCCCTTTATGCATCAGACAGAACTTAAGAACCTTTTCCATTTTTCAAGCTAAACTTAGAATTTGTTTGAATTTGCTTTTCACCATTTTCCTAATAATTACATTCTCAACTAAACCTCACACAAAGACCTGCCTGGAAGTGAACACCTAATTGCAGAGCTATACTTTGTCTTTAACACATATATCTATACCCCATGTTGGTAATGTGTCAAAGGATGGTTATCTGAAATGATTTCTTCATGGTCACCTCACAACTAAATTAATGCTTCCTTTTCAGTGAGCACTAAATGGAATGTGGTAAGGAATTGAGGGCATAAGCAGACAAACAAACAAACAATGGAAGCAGAACTACTAGCCACAGTTCAGTCAGAAGGCAGGAAGCTACTTAACTTGACATCTAGCTGCTTAAGAGTTATAGCTGAGGCTCTAGTGGAAAGTGTCATGCTATTATGACAGCTTGGTGAAGAATGGGTGGTGCAGATTCTGTTTGCATAGAGACATTGCTTTCCAGGTGGGACTCCGCTGCGGCTTTATTTCATTTCCAGATTGTCTATTGTCTTCATAAAAATTTGGTCATAAATATGATATTTTGAGTTACAGTGTTTTAAAAGGGGCAGTCATTGTCCACTGAGAATTTTGCAATGTATGTAGAAGATTTAGTCACCAATGACAGTTTTTGCAACACCCACCCTCCATGTTAGGGCTGCATTACAATAGTATCCCCTCTCCACAACTTCTTCTATTTTAAACAAACTCTAAAAGCAATCTTAAATAAGGAAGTAAATACTGGCAGGTTCACCGTTGAAACTGTTTTCTCATGGGAGGTGCCAAACTTATTCCCTGGGTTGAAACTTCTTGAGGGTTATGTGACTTTCTTGAGGTGTCTAGTATCAATCCAAGCACAAAGAAAACACTCACTGCAATTTATTGTATAAGCATACGAAGATGAAGGGTTGAAAGGATTCTCTTTTAATACCCAATGCTTGATTATAAAAACTATAAATAGTAAGTGTGGAACAAACCCTATTAATATATTAACCATTGTTTAAAACAAAAATGATATGTTCTGTTGTATTAGTGCAAAAGAAAACAAAATGGATATTATAGTATTTGATGACATTTTCTGTTGCCAGTCAGATTAGATGCAACAATCCTACAGGCCTACAAATCACAAGTAATTGGAAGGGGCATAAAGGTCTTAAATAATTTGAAAAATAATCTTATTAACAAATAACCTGATTCATTAGGCAGTTAGGTAAATCTAAGCATTTAACTAGCATTCAAGAAGGCAAGATACTTATTTATGTTAATAAGTCTCGAGTCTTATTTATGTTGGGCAGTGATGTTTGACGTTTATAACATTAGAATCTAGGGCACTGAAAGAGTTTGTATGGATAAAGAATGGAAAGTTATTACATAAGGTTGCCTTGGTTACTCCTTGAACTGCTCAGATAACATTGACTATCCAGGTGAGGAAAATGGATACAGTTGATACACTGTAAAAATGAAAAAATAATTTTCTAAATAAAAAGCCTTCTCCTAAATAAAGTCATACTGTATTTTAGTTAGATGCTAACTGCGAGCATTTACAAAAATTTCGCCACTCTATGCCTTAGATGAAAATTCTTCTGATCATTTATTTTCGAGTGAAATTCATTAAATCTAAGACTCAATTTCATATATGTTTGATCGTTTTTACCTTGGTTTTTAATCTCAGCATATATTGTAAAATTACCTTAGTTTTTCTAAGTGGAAATATAGCTCCAAAGTAAATAAATGAAATTAACTTACTAAAACGATGTAAAAAAAAACTTGTATTTTGACATATTATAGATTTTTAAAAGAACACTGTGTTTTGAAATCACATGTCAATGATCATAAACTGATCGATATCTTTCATAGTTCATTTACGGACATGAGTCATGTGATTTACATAAGAAGACTAGGAAATCTTCAGACAGGGATGAAACATGATAAAGATAACCTCCAGATTTTAACTTATGGTTGAATTCTTTCAAATATTAGTCAATATGTCAATTAGATATAAACATACGGTAAAGCAAAATAAAGAAGTCATTTTTAAAAATTTTCAAAATAGTGTATTCAGGATAATACAGGTCCAGTTTTAAAATATTTTAAAAGCCTTTCCACATTTAAAAGGACACCGCCTATAACTATAAATTCTAGCACTTAGTCATGATAGCCATATACTTCAACAAAACATTTTACATTAAGAAATCATAAGATATATTGAAACTAGTTTCACATTTGCCTACTTTTCCTTTTTCTGTTTTCCTTTTAATTATACAAATGCTTTATGGAATAACTGTCTGGAGTAGACAAGAGGAAAAGTACTATGAACATAAATACAAAAATAAAATTCTGGTATCCATTAACATTCTCTGTTATGGAGAAACATTATTTCAAATGTGCTAATATTTTCATCACAAATTGTGCCAGTACATGTTTAAATATTAGACAAACCACTTGGTTGAAAAACTTTGCATATAAAAAGTCAAATATTCTAACAATTCCAGGTCATTAGGAGGTTTCATGTGTCCATAAACAGATGATATTCTCACATCCTAATATATGAGCATAAGTTAATTTTGGGTATATGTAAATATTTAGATTGTGGTTACTGTAAAATAGTACAAAGATTTCCTTATATTTTATGTAACAAATGAATTAAGTTCTTTAGAGGAGAAAAATGAAGGCAGCTGTTTACCAGAATTATATTCAGATCCCAAAATTTAAAGGTTTTGTATGTGTGTATGTATGTGTAAATAGCAATAAAAGAAAGATTCAAAAGTTTGCTAAGTTTTTCTTTTTAAGCCCTTTAAGTAATGATATAACTAGAAACTAGGTTTCATCTCAAAGGAAAAACCACAGGTGATATATTCTCATGCTTCAGGTTAAAAACCTCTCTTAAAAGGCTAGGTTTGCGAAAGCCTTCCTAAAATTATGCTTCTGTTGTTACTATCAATTTGATATTCAGCCAGAAAAATTAAAAATAATTATTAATCCCAAAGCATACTTTCAAAATTTCTACTAAGAATTACATTAAATCAAACCAAACTACAATTTTAGAGAGATCAAACTGAGTAGGAGAGAGCATGGTATGAAAATTTACTCTCCCTTTCATCTAAGCCACACACTATAGGTCTCAATAACTATATAATTACTGTTGTAATTGACTGATTTCTTTACACTTAAGGATCATTATAACCTGCCATATTAGTTTAATTTAACATAAAATCGTAATACAGAAATTTGGTCACAGTAGTGGATATCTAGATTTCTTCTGCATTGAAAAGAATGGTTTCCATTTATCTGTGTTTACAAAAAATAGCACTGCTTAAGAAACAAACTAAACAACTAAAATGTTCTCATCCCAAAAAGACCTAAAGCTCTCAAAATAAAAGAAAGCCTTTCAATAACTCAGAACACTGGGATTTTAATATTAAAAATTTCCTAATTTAAATGAAATGTGTCAGAGTACTCAATCTTCTTTATTAAATAGAGCTATTTTACTAAGGCATTATGTTTTCATCAAAAAAGTATGATAACATTTAAATTATGTGTAAGAAAATGCATATTTTTAGTTAATTTAAACTTTATAGCTTTTTCAAAAAGCTGTATTCCTACAACTAATAAAAAAGTATGCTGAAGGCACTGTTCTTTTAACTGGTTAAAGGCACACACAGTTTAGGGTGTCCACCTAAATCTTTGTCAAAAATCTAAATAATTCATTTAAATAGCAGATGAATCACTCATTCTAAGAGAGTCCTCAAATGCCACATTCTCCCTGAAGCCTTACTGAATATTCTGGTAGCAATTCTCTGCATATTCCGACAGCATTTTGAGTTTATTTCTCTTATAATCCTCACTTCAGTATGCCTTGTGGTATGGTTCATTCTTTACAGATCTCCTTAGTCTGCTAAATCTCATGTTCCTGTGGACAGGAGTGGAATTGTATCTGTCCCCACAGTCTGAGGAAGAGAGTCCACACAGTAGGCATTCAGAGTCTGTTGAACAAGTGGAGAAGGTAAGGGAGAGAGATCAACACTGGTTCCCAACTATTATGTGGGCTTGTTTCCTAAAGTTTCTTTTAAAATAAAGACTGGTTTATTTATTTATGTATTTATTTATTTATTTATTTAGAGATGGAGTCTCGCTCTGTTGCCCAGGCTGGAGTGCAGGTTGGAGTTCAGTGGCACAATCTCGGCTCACTGCAACTTCCGCCTCTCGGGTTCAAGCAATTCTCCTGCCTCAGCCTCCTGAGTAGCTGGGACTACAGGCGCACACCGCCAAGCCCAGCTAACTTTTTGTATTTTAGTAGAGATGGGGTTTCACCATGTTGCCCTAGCTGGTCTCGAACTCCTGAGCTCAGGCAATCTGCCCACCTTGGCCTCCCAAAATGCCAGGGTTACAGGTGTAAGCCACCGTGCCTGGCCAAGACTGCTTCCTTTCAATCATGAATAGATACATATCAAAATAAACTGCCTCGTTTAAATACACACTGAAAAATAATATATTTGGAGCAAAGTGCTCCTGAGAACGGTTAGAAGAAACAGAAATACCGGTAAAAAGGAGAAGGCATTTAACATTTGGGAAGGGGGGTGTCAAAATGTCCCTAAGTTATTGTAACATATTAAGAAATTTATAAAACTAGTTAAAGTAGTTAAAATTTCACATATTAAACCATGTAGATTTGGTTAAAGTAAAAAGGCTTTCAGAGATTACTTACAATAATGAGTTAACAGTGCAAATTCCATGTTGTTTCATGAGAATCTTACAATGTGCTTTTCTTCCCCCCAAAAGGAAATTTTTAAACACTCTCCAGTTTTAACACAAACAAAAGATAAATATTTATGAAGGAAAACAAATTCCACAGCATTCCATACAGATTTCCAAGCAGTCTGATGATTCACAACAGGCATCCATGATGCCACAGTCCATATCACAAGGGCAGTTACAGTCATCCCCCATCTCGTCACCACAGCAACAGCAGCAGGCTTCTGAGGTGCAGATGCCACATGACGCTTGTCCCAGGACAATATTGCAAAGGGTCAGGAATTCGCAGAACAAGCAAGCCAGGATACAGTGGACACAACAATCTTCATTTTCAGTGATGAGGAGACCATATAGTGAGAAAAAGGAGGAACACAAAATACGTGTTATCAATTGACTCAATAAGAATTGAGCAAAATAGTTAAGTAATCCACAACCCAAATGAAGTTTGCTTTGTGAGCTGGAAGCTCAAAAAGGAGCTTAAGTTAAACTCTAGATGAGTGATCTTTAGAAGTAGATACTTAGTTCGAAAAAAAAAAAAGTATTGTGTGTACGCACATGTGTTCACATGTATTAGATTATTACTCTCACAAACTGTGCAATGACCCTTGGTCCTAGATACCATTTCTCTATCCTTCTTACTCATCTTTCTATATCCTATTGCTCTTTATAACACTGGGCTAAAACAACTGCATTATAGTTATTAAAGTCCTTCAGAAATAGAAATTTCCTTCAATTGCTCCACCCACCTGCTCTAAAATTGGAAAAGAACAAACTTAAATAAGAAATATTTTATGTATTATTGAAAAATTAATTCAATAGTTAAACCAGAATCCATTAAGACTTCACTTTCCAATACAAATGATTCAATTTCATGGTTTTAGGCTTTTTATTTTGCAAATATTAAATAAAAACAGTGAGACTCTCTGGTTGGGTCCAACTATCGTTTCTAGAACGGTTCTTCTGCCTACTTCTAACAAAGGAATTTGTACCTTAGCAAATGTGAATAATGACACAGTAACATTGCTTTCCCACTTCCTTTGGTGGCAAAGAACTTTAACATCTCTGTTATCTCCTGACACATCTCTAATAATGTAATGCCTCTCTAAACAACAATGTTCATTAAACTTCAAAAACTGATTTAAAAAGTTGAGAAATCAAACAAATTATAATTTAATAAATTCAGATTCTAATGTTCTAATGTCCATTCCTTTATAATTCTGGGGCAAGTGAGAGGAGTAATGGAAGGAAATTTCTATTTCTAGATAACTTTAACACATGTAATAACATCATTTAAAACCAATGTTATAAGACATTTGCCTCATATCAGAAATAGTTGTGAATTTTTACCAGAATTAATTCTGGGTTGTTTTGTGTGGGTTCCTTGTTTTTTTGTTTTTGTATTTTGTATAATGTAAGTTTTAATAAGAAGATTCCACAACCTACAATAGCGATAAGACACAACAACCCCACCCTCTTCCCATTGTCACATGTCCTTTGTGTTTCTGTATTTGGCATTAAAATTAAGTGACCTCGATGGAGTGTCAGCAAACTGTGAAAACCAAAGATGTAGGAAAGAAAACCAACTTGTTGCTTGGCAGCCACGCTATAATAAAAAATCATGCGCTTCTCTATAGAATGCCATATAACTGCAAGTAGATGTGAATTGACAGAATCCCTCTACTATAAATTCCTTGGCTACAGATGCTTCAGGTAAAGAAAAACAAACACCAGGGTACCTACAGCAGTCTCTTAACTCTACAGGCCTATCCCTAAGCATCCCATCCTAAACTCCCTAACTCCTTGAACACCCCTCTGTTTCTCTGCAGTCTCTAACTTTGTAGAGAATTCAGAGGATGAAAGGAGAAAATGTGGAAACACAAAGTCATACACTCCACCTGGCAGATGGTGAAAAGGAGGAAGGGTCAGAGAGTACTCAAAAGGGAAATTCCAGAGTTGTGTTTGTAGAAGGACACACTGTTCTTTCCTTTCTTTTTAGTGCCAAGCCCACTTTTACATATGATGGTCCATGCAGCGATTGGAAAAACAAAAACAAAAACAGAGTTGTGAGAGTTTTCAGGTCTCTCCGTATTCCCCTAATATTGATTTCTGGTAGTAACCAATCATTTCAGGGGATCTCTAAAATCCACCTACATGAATAAAGGCCCATGACCTTACAACGTTCTGGATTTCTAGACAGTGTCCGTGGTTTCCCTCTATCAACACTGTTTCCATACTTTCTTCTCAGCATCTGTCTTATATGACTCTATTCAGTTGAGTTTTTCCAGAATTACATTATCGTCATGATTTGTAAAATATTTGTAATGTTATAAACAGCTAGCTTCATTATTACTTAGAAGATAGTGTTTAACTGGCAGCAAGCCAGTTTTATTCAATGTACCTTCAAGTGAATATCCATATTATATAATTCCAACAATACCTCACTGAAACCTTAACTTTCTATTCCACTATGCAATGCTTAAATATCAAGATTGAGAGAGGGACTCTACAAAAACCCACTTGACATTGAAGAACCTTTAACTGAATATTTTTAAAAGCCTAAGAGTAGTTATTGATTATGTAAATTATTTATATACTAGTCGTAAAATTTATCAGACATAGAACTATATATAATGGATCTATCCATTTTAAAGGGGAAAGAATGTCTCGTCCAGCCTTAGAAATAGACGGTTACAATATTTTTGAAGCCTCCTTTGGTCCTTTCCTGAATCCATCTTCCTCTCCATAGAAGTAACCACTGTCTTAAGTATTAAATATTAAATGATCTTTCCCTTGTTTTTTATTGTATTTTTCACAGCAGTACATGTGTACACACCCCTAAAAAATATATCAGAATGGAAACTATACTCCACAAATTGCTGTGAGTAGCATCTTCAGCTCAACATCCTGTATTTGAGATTTATCTAGGTTGATTCGTGTAGCTGTAGTTCACTCATTTTCCAGGTGCTTAGTATTCCATTGAATTAACATACAATGATTGATTTATCCATTCTACTATTTTTTATTTTTATTTTTTGAGACAGAGTCTTACTCTGTCACCCAGGCTGGAGTGCAGTGGCGCGATCTTGGCTCATTGCAACCTCCGCCTCCTGGGTTCAAGCGATTTTCCTGCCTCAGCCTCCCCAGTAGCTGGGACTACAGGTGCTGGCCACCATGCCTGGTTAATTTTTTGTATTTTTAGTAGAGATGAGGTTTTACCATGTTGGACAAGCTGGTCTCGGACTCCTGACCTCAGGTGACCCACCTGCCTTGGCCTCCTGAAGTGCTGGGATTACGGGTCTGAGCCATTGTGCCCAGCCTCATTCTACTATTTATGGATATTTTGGTCATCACCAGTGTTTTTGGTGCTCCTAACGTCACTGTTCTTGACATTGCAGTTTGAAACAATCTTATCCAAGTCTCCTAACATACATGCTAAGTAACCAGCAGTAGGATGGTTGGGTCACAGGCTTGCTCATCTTTAATCTTATTAGATAATGCCAAATTTGTTCCCAAGATTGTTGCTCCAAAATTTACTCCCACAAACCAAGTATGAGAGTGCTCATTACTCCACATTCTCACCAATCTTTGAAACTGTCACAATTTAACATGTGCAAGTTGTGTGTGAAATGGCATCTCATGGTGGTTTTATTTTGCCTTTCCTTGTTTCCTTATAGGTTTGGACATTTTTTCATGTTCATTGGCCATTCATGTTTTCTCTTCTTTGAAGGGAGTGTTCAGCATGTTCATGTTTTTCCCTAACTTTTATATTGGGTTGCCTCCTTTTTCTTATTAATTTGTAAAGGTTTTTCAGATATTCGAGATACTGGTCCTTTGTTAAATGATTGCCTTCTCTCAGAATGTGACTTGTCTTAATTAAAATAAACTAACAGAAGGGAGATAAGTTAACTTTTGAACTCAGAGAGTTTAAGGTGAGGAAGGGAAAGCCAAATTAAATCTTGTTTGATAACACTGGATATGGGATTACATGGCTGAGGAAGTTAAGTGACAGATAGAAAAATCTGATAATTAGTCAGCAAAAAGAAGAAGAGGTGTTAATAAGATTTGATAGCAGAATGAAATAAAAAAGTTTTAGTGTCTGATTCAAACCAAGGAACTCAGCTATGCCGATGACAGAAAGGCGGAAGAAACCAATAAGCAATTAGGAGAGAGAGATTGGATGTGATTGGTGTGAGATCAATAGCCCTGAGGATGAAGAGAGATGGGAGTGACATTCCAAACTAAACCACTAGTTGCCTCCCATAGGATATATTCATTTGAGAATTAATATTTCTTCCAGATCTTAGACTACAATGACACATGTCATTAAGATTTTAAAAGCCTTAAGCCAAGAAATGAATCTCTCATAACTCCTACTTTAGTAAACAAGATTTACAAATTAATTTGCCTGTTAAAATATCATTTTATTTTTAGTAGACAAAGAATTATTTTTAAGTTCTTAGGTCTAAATAGATCAAACACTCCTTTGCTAACTTATCTTCTTCAACAAAACCTGTTTTCTATATCTAATTGGTGTAAGTGGTTGCTTTACTAGAATGGGAGCTCTAGCTTCAATGCAGGAAAAGTATTTATTTGCTGTTTTCAAAATTGAGAAACATATTATCTTAAAAGTAGAGACGTTTTCATCAATTTTTCATTTTTGAAAAAAATTAGAAACTTACTTTGTACTAAACTCTCTTGTAAGGTCTTTATAAATATTGATTAATTTTATTCTAATAATACTCCTAAGAAGTCATACCGGTATTATGCCTATTTTACCAATGCAGAGACTCATTCACAGAAAATTTAGGAAATTTTCCCAAGGTCATAGAGGGAGTGAGTAGCAGAAACAGGATCAGGACCCAGGCAGTTAACCTCCTGAGACCATGCTCTCAGTCAGCAAGCTATGCTGCTGCTACAGGAGTGGGTCACTTCTAACACTGGGTTGATGTTCCTTGGAGGAAGGTCAGTTACAAATCCAAAACTTTCTGCTGATTTGTTTTGTTCATCTATCTGTTTTTAGCCTTGGTTTGTGTTCCTTTTCTTTTTAAAAAATTATTCTGAATTTTCATTTTAATAAAAAGTTGAAAATAAATGTTACCCTTCAATATGTAAGAACAAGTCATCACTAAGTTGAAGAATTAATAAACTGCCAGTTGCATTGTTAAAATAGACATAAGAGAGAAGGCAGTGTGGAAGGAGATGATGTCTCAATCAAAAGAAACAAATCTATAAATTTAAAACATAAACGTTAAGGACTGCAGTTACATGATCAAGAGCTCCATATGCAGGAGCTATTTATGTAAATATTAAAACTTACAAAATGGAGACATTGTTTTAAAACAAAGTCCTCTATAATTTACTAGAAAAGCACTTTGGGTTACTCTGAAAAACCAAATCTATTAACAGGCATCTAGAGAAGCCACAAACCAAAATGCATTTACAAGATCATAGAGCTATTAAACAACATGTATCTACAGAAGTATCTACCAGAAACACATTCATATTCTGTATTTTTTTAAATAGAGAAATATCTAGAAATTACAACAAAAAATTAGCCAAGAAAGCTTCCTTAAATTCTACCAGATCTTTAAATGATCTGATTGTTATTCCTTGTCAAAAATGAATTTTTTTTTTGGTGGGTCTTTTTATAAAACCCTTCTATTTGTAACCTTCTATTTCTAAGTCATAGTTTGACTGTGACTCAGGGTAATGAAAAGGTTAAAATAAACTAAGAAGAAACAGTAGTTAATAGTTCCTATTCCTACCACTGCCAACAGGAATCAAGAGTCATAAAAGGCACGATAATGGTGGTTTTATTTGAGGCAAAGAGAAGATCATAAGAATGATCAAACTTAAGAAGGCTTGAATAGAGAAACAAACTTTTTTTTAAAAAATGGGTCCTCTGCATCCATGTGGCTTGCAGTCAGGAATCATCTTTTTCCCCTGTTCTTAAGATTTCAGTTTTTATGGTTTTATTCAGTCATTATTTACAGTTTTTGCCAAAACTGTTTAACCTCTGAGAAGACCACTGGGTTCTGGGAAAGATGCCTGTCCAAAACTGGGCCAAGCAAGAATTGCACAATTCAGTGTACTTGGAGGAGAACTCAGCACAAGACTGGCAGCTACTGTAAATTTAGGAAAACAGAGTAACACTCCAGAAGCCAAGTAGCTAAAAGGAGAGCATAAAAGGAAATCTTTACTATGTTTGATTTAAAAAGCAACAAAACCTGTTATGAATTACTGAAGACACAATCCCAAACAAAATCTTTGAGTCCCACGAAAGGTCACCAGTGTTACGCTTAGGCAGCTGGCCTATTACGTGGAGAGCTTCTAGCATCTCAACAGCATTAAAGTAACAATTGGAACTGAATTAAACAGCATCTTAGAAGTCTGGTGAAAATGTCTGTGACTGATCCCAGGAACTCTGTGCTGCTTAAAATGAGAGTGAAGATTAGCTTTGTAAAAACAAGTTTATAATGAAATTATCCCAATTGATACGGATACCTGATCAGTATGTGGCCAAATTACACTAGGGAATATGAGGAATGCAGTTTATTAAAGTGAAAGGAACCCTGATTGAGCCATCAGAAAACTATTTACACAATAAACTCAGCTCTCCTCTAAACGAGCCTCTTTTATCTCTTTCATTTCCTCCTTTTAAGATGTGGTATGGCAGGTGCTCTGAATTTCTTGGAACAGAGATACCAAACAGCTAAAGTGGAGTACAGGAAAGGACAGACAGCAGAGAATTCTGAGAATAACTCACAACCCATTTTTAAGAGAATGCATATTTGAATGGGTCTTATCTTATCTCTAATAAAGTTTCCTATGAAATAAGATGCTTGAAAGTACTTTCTTAATCAAGTCCCCATCATGTAAACTACATGCTGAGAAACAAAGGTTTATTAGCATTTAACAGGCCAATAATATGCCAAAGACCATGGATTAAAGCATGAACAATAAGAGTTATGTGTATTTAGTAATTTAGGAAATTGCTTTGAGGTCAAACCTGACTCTGTAGCTTTAACATCAACGCCACAGAGCACCCCCAGTTGTTCCCCATTCTTTAGCTGCTATGACTATCACCTGCCCAGTGGCGGTATAACAGGACTCTGTGCAGAAGTCTGACTGGGTGAAGGCTTTCCTCTTCCTAGATACTGCTTTACTGCGACTGTTCTTTCCCAATAGGAAAATCAAAAAGCAAGCTAGAAGCAGGCTGTGGTTATCCTGAATCACAGCCGAGATGGCTAAGTGAGCATCTAGCCTCTGTGAAAACCCAGCTGTGAGGGACCAGACACAGACATCTCTGGGGAGTTCTGCTCCTCAAGTGTGTGTGGGGGCGGGAAATGTTTACTAATACCACACGGTAGCTCAGCTCCAAGTAGCTCCATGTCTCCAAGACAGAGGACGCACAGCACTTCTGGCCAACAGCCCTAGCCTGACCTGCTGCCTGAATAAATTGGCCTAAAGTGAGCCTCCTACACAGAACACTCTGGCACAAGACTCTCCCAAGAGGCCACACATCTTAGCCAGAATCCAGTCAACATTTTCCTAGTGGGGAACAAAGTGAGATGGGTCAGGAGGTAAAAAGAAAGTTAGAGAAAAGCTACATTTTCCACTGCAGGACAAAGAACACCATACTTTGGGAAACTGAACAATAATCTTTACTATTATCTTTCCTCTCAACAAAGTCAAAAGAACCTAGGAAAAAAAAAAAAAAACAGCACTGCCCTCCCACACCCCACAAAGTGACTCCTCAGTAAGTTTCCTACTACAGGTGCAAATCCTAGAATCCATCTCCATCCTATGGGAGTTGCTTTTATATTTTAAATGACAGCGAGTGGATAGCATAGATTTTTTCCTTCTATTTGTTTACCCCGTTGCCTGATCTGTGGTTGATTCATTAAATATTCCAAATTCTCAGAGACATCGAATCCAGTAATTGTTGGTCATGACTTAACTCTAGCACTGGTCAAGTAGTCCCTTCTAAAGAGATGCATTTTACAAAGTCTAGGAAGTTAGGCTGGGGTGCGGTAGTTCATTCCTGGAATCCCGAGGCAGGCAGAATCCCAAGGTGGGCGGATCCCTTGAGCCCAGGAGTTTGACTACCCTGGGCAACATGACAAAACTCTGTTTCTACCAAAAAAAAAAAAAATTAGCTGAGTATGGTGGTGAGTATCTGTAGTCCCAGCTATTTTGGGGAGGGGGTTGGGGGGTGGGGGTGCTAAGCTGGGAAGATCACCTGAGCCCCAGAAGTTCGAGGCTATAGTGAGCCATAATCATGCCACTGCACTCCAGCCTGGGTGTCAGGGTGAGACTCTATACCAAAAGCAAAACAAAACAAATTCCAGGAAATATATATATACATATATATATATATACACACACACACACACACACACACACACGCACACTAGATAGATAGATAGATCTCAGAAAATATTTTGATTTTTAGAAGCTTAACACAGAAATCTGAAGAGGGGTAAAAGTTTAGTTATTTGAAGTGCTTATTTAAAATTTTTTACCCAGAAAGTCAGTTTTTGGGCAGAAAGGAGGGAAAGAAAGGCTAGAAAATATCAATGGTGCAAATAATATTTACATTCACTTACTGAATCTCTACATTTTAAGATCACAAGCTTTAATAGCTGGTAATAACATTACTGTCCTCATAGGGTTATGATGAAGATTAAAAGAGATAATGCACATTAAGTACTTAATAAAGGATTTAACATGCAAGTGCTTACTAAATATTATTACTGTGACAGCAGTGAAGATGATAGCAAAATATTTATTCTAGGAAAACCACACCTCTCCACCTACCTATGTTCCATTTACTCTGATTACCACACGGACATCGGGCCATTCTATTTTAACCTAAGGAGGTTTGTAAAAGGCTCTGACCACAGCCCAAACACTTGAAAGAATGAACCAAGAAGGCAACTCTAAGAAACAGAATTTGCAGAGGAGTGAAGCATAAGTCTGCCCAGAGAGAATTAGTAACCTTGTGTTTGGCTACAGCAGAAGATTTAAAAATAATAACCTATTTTTTCCATATTTCAATTATTATCTATTTATTTTCTCCAGAAGCTAGAAAGCAAAAACAGTAAAACTATACTTTACTTGAACCTATTCAGTGCTGGCTATTTTCAGTTGGCCAGTTGAAATATTTCTAATATAAGAAGTTTAAATAATAACAAAGTTGAATATAATTTCTGGATAATAAAATCTACTTTAGATCTTAAACACATTTTCCCAGAAAGGATCAATGTGCAACAGTTCACTCAAGTTGGTAACAATACCATTTATGGCTAGGACAAAAATACATGCAAGTAAATCCTCTAGTTTTAATGAAAATTCATATTGGGGTAAAAATAATCCAAAAAATCTCTCCCAAATGCTTAATATATTTTCTAATTTTATTTTCCCAACTGTGTTTATTTCACAATTCACATTTCAGCTTCATCTCTTTTCATTTGTCCTTGGCTTATACATTGTGCAAGAAACAAATGAAAATAAATCAGTTTTGTCTTGCTAACAAAACTTAAACCATAATGTACCCACTGGGTGATTCTGTAAAAGATGATGATGATGATGATGATGATGATGATGATGATGAGTAAAATAACACCTTGGTCACATCCAGTGTTTTCAGTCACTGATATTAGCCTACTGCAGAGATGCACAGGGTTGGCCAGGTCACCTAGGACATAAGGTCTTTATGGCAGCATGGGAGGAAACAAACACACTAAAAGAAGGCTGACTGATACTGACAATATTCACAGGACTGGGATCATACACAACAATTCTCCAGGCACTTGACCAGCCAGGGCTCAGCAAGAGTCCAAAGGGCACTTTTGCAATCCAAAGGGCTGAGAGGTCCCCAACAGTGACTGTTCCTGTAGGACCCCTGGAGGCAAGGGCAGCATCCCTAGCAGGAGGTGCAGACCTCACACAGGCAGGAGGAGCCTCGCCTGAGAAGACCCAGGATGCACTCCCCAGCCCTGACAGAAGAGACAGGCCCCAACCAAAGAAGCACAGCGGTCTAACAGACAGGCCAGGCAAGATGAAGCGAAGCAAGTAGAGTGAAATGTTACAGCGAAATGAGACACCAAAGCACGTTTCAAAGCAGTGCACAGGAGGTAAATCCTATTATTTATGGAATTAATTTGTGAATCAATGATGGCATTGTTACTCTTTCCACATTCCTCCCTCTCCACCCAGGTTATCTATTAATACCATTTGATTATTTTAAGGCACTATTGCAAGCCGCAGATGAATAGGACAGCATGACATTGAAATTATAAGGTATAAATACCTCCGCCTTAATTTAGTGTACAAACAATTCCAGAGCCAAAAACGATCTATGAACATGTTGTTTGCAAGTATACTCTAAAATTGCTGAAAACAGATAAACCTAGTTTTCTTATGCAATAAAAATTTTGTAGCCTAGTGTATTATTACTTTAAATTGGGGAAAATAAGGTAAAATTAAAACCGTCTTCCTGACGTGCTTCCCAATTCCCTGTGTTTCGTCTGAGTCACTCCCCAACTGAGTTATTACTGTCACAGCTCATTACCTCCTATTACCATTTGGGCAAGCTAATGCCAGAACTACAAAAAGAAAGGGTTGTAAGTGTCTGTGGTTGTTACAGCTGTTTGTTTGGTTTAAATAAGGCTATTAGCAACAGGGACACAACATAGTGGGGGCACACAAACAAAGGTATTTCAATTAATGATCACCCTTCCATCTTCATAAGTGGCAAAGACAGCCAAGTATTAGCATATGTATAAGGACTGTGATGCTGGAAACTTAAAACCAGCTTTCTGGTCTTGGCTCTGTCACTACTTGGCTGAGTGAGTATCTTGAACAGGTCATTTCATTTGGTGTCGATACACATACAAGGAAAGGGAAAATGCTAAGTTTGTTTCAAGCTCTGAAGTTCTAGGAAGATATAATCTATTTTCTATAACTAATAGATAGTTAAATCCAGCACAGGGTATTTTCTTGGCCTTGAACAGGACCATTACTGGGTTTAATGCAATATTCAAAACCAAATGGAAAGTTAATTAATGCGGAATACAAGTTGACTGTAAGTTGGCTAAGCCCCAGGAGCAAATAGCCATACTGTACAGAAACCCCACAAAGACAGGGCCTTGCCTGCCTTGTCGTAGATGCTGAATGTGGGCCTGGAAAGTAGGCTTCATATAAATAATGGCCAACGGTCAAAGTGTAAACTGTGTACTCTGGTCCATTAAAGACATTAGAGGCACATGGAATTAGCCACAAAAGACTCTCTGAGAGCAGTGAGTGCATAGGAAGTGGAAAAAAAATGGAATAAATACAGTCTTCATTCCTAACCAGCATAGGAGCCTGGAGACAATGCCTTCATGGTTAAATGTTCATTCAACAAGTCTTCATTGAGCATTTGACTACATGTCAGATTCTGCCCAAACTTCAGAGACAAAGATCAAGGAACGTAAAATGTAGGTAAATAAAAATATAGTTACAATACAGTGCCGTAACTGTTGTGATTTGGACAAACACATCGTGCTGGTAGAGTAAGTAATGAGTTCAATTGTTTTGTTTTTTGTCCTTTTTTTCTTTTCTCTTTGTGGAGAACAGCTTCTCACTATATTGCCCAGGCAGGTCTTCAACTCCTTGGGTTCAGGCTATCCTTTCGCCTCTGCCACCCTAAGTGCTGGGATTACAGGCATGAGCTACTAGGAGTATAGGCATGAGCCACCATGCCCAACTGGAGTAAATAATGATCAAGGAGTGTTACATAGTAAGTGCCTCGCAGGCATTAACTCTGCATGACAGACAATCTCATAAGGTGAACATGTGGCTCATTTTATAGATGAGGAACCTGAGGTTCAAAACCTTTATATAGTGGCTTGAGGTGCAAAGCTACTAAGGGGAGGTCTGGGATTCAAATTTAGATCTATGTGATTCCAAAGGCTGTTCTCATCACCAGTATATAGTGTTTCCATATTTTATTGTATTTTTTAAATTTTTATTTAGCAACCTTTTATATAGTGCTTACTAAAGGCCAGGCACTGCTGTAAGTAGTTTATAAATATTTACTCACTAAACTCTTAGAATAATTGTATGAGATAAATGCTATTATTAACCTCATTTTACAGATGAAAAACGGAGGCACAAATGGATGGAATATCCAATATCCAATTCAGATTTGTAAGATGGAGCTCTGAAAGGGAAGAGGAGAGAGCATAGGGTAGAAGGAGAAAGTAAGGGTGATTCCTGAGTTGAAGAAGCATATGTTAGATGAAATAAAAGCAAAGATTGTTCCAGCCAGTGGGGAAGTTATGCAAAGACACAGAGGCAAGCAGACAGTTTTAGAGATGCCAGTGGCTCCATATTTTTGTTGGATCTAAAGAAACCAGGTAAAACATCTTCAATTTTCCGTGTCAGAAATGAGGAAGCAGGAATGACATGCAGTGATAATATAGTGCCAGTGGGGTCAGACAGGATGACTTTGAGGAAATATCAAGAAAGTAGGATTAGCATGAGTTGATAAGACCTGGGATGAAGCAGTGATGAGAAGAATCAAGCGTGACTCCCTGGTTTCTGAAGCCATTTACTAAGGAAGAAATCCAGGAGGAAAAACAGTTTGGTTTAAAATATGTTGAGTGTGAGCCTTGCTAAGTCTGGGGATACTCAAATGAAAATGTTCAAAAGGAAGCTGCAGACCATGATCTGGAGTTTGCGGGGTAGTTAGTCTGGGGCTGGGGGGTGAAAGGTGGCTGAAACTGTCATAGTGAATGGGCTTATTCAACCACCCAGGAAGAATGTACTCAGTGACAAGGGATTCAAGGTAACAAAAGCATTTAAGGAAGGGAGGAGCTGGCAGAGGAGACAGAGGAGTAAACATGGAAGTAGAAACTCTAGGAAAGGGAGATCCCATGGAAGTGAGAGATAACAATATTTCAAGGAGGTTGTGTCAGATACTCTGTTTGGCCAGAGAAATTTTAGCGATGTGTTAGGGCTAGAAATGCATAGCAGTGACGTGAGGAGTGACTGAAAAGTGAGGGAACAGGGACCGCACATGCAGCTATCTTTCCAAGACATCTATTTGTAAACAGAAGGAGAAAACTGAGGATGCAAAGTCCATGAAGAGATATACTCCCACCTACACACACTCACTACACATATATTTTTAGACAGGAAAGACTGACATATGTTCACTGTTCTCCAGAAGAAACTTCAAACCGAATGCAAAAAGGGCTACTCAATGGAGTGAGTGTATGAAAAGATGGGCAGTGATGGGGTGTGTGCTGCAACAGGAAGAGCTGTATCTCCTCCTTTGAATGGAAGGTAAAAACAGGCTCAGAATCAGGTAAGTTTGTAGGTAGGGCCCAGGGTGGAGAGACCCTGAGGAAAAGCTGGATGGCCTCTTCTTCCCCTGAGGGGGAGGGAAAGTTGCCAAGTGCTTCTTTAAAAAGAACAGCACCAAAATGAGATGGCCACTGTGGAAAATGGGAGAGGGCAGGTCTGCTTGTCTTTGTAGTTCACTGCTGTGTCCCCAGACTGTACCTAGAAGAGTGTGGCACTTATCTGCCACAGAGTAAGCGCTCAAGAATGATTTGTTGCAGGAATTTGGGACATATTGAAGTTCTGTGGAGGGATTCTGAGGCTCTGGTTGAGACCTGAGACCACACATGCATAGTGACAGTGATTTTTATGGTCATCAAGGTTTCTTCAGGAGTGTTTAGCTCCCTAGTATAGACAGGGGAGTTGAAAAGACAGAGAATCCAGATTTTTGGTTCTGAAAGGATAGTATGCCAGAATGACAGAGTCACAAGTAAGTTCAATGTTTCAACAGGAAATTCAATTCTGGATAATGGGAAGCCAGTTTCTTTTGGTTTTTTTGTTTGTTTGTTTGTTTTTTGAGACAGAGGCTTGCTCTGTCATCCAGGCTGGAGTGCAGTGGCACAATCTCGGCACACTGCAACCTCTGCCTCCTGGGCTCAAGCAATTCTCCTGCCTCAGTCTCCCAAGTAGCTAGGATTACAGGCATGTACCACCACACCTGGCTAATTTTTGTATTTTTAGTACAGACAGGGTTTAGCCATGTTGGCCAGGCTGGGCTCAAACTCCTGACATCAGGTGATCTGCCCCCGTTGGCCTCCCAAAGTGCTGGGATTACAGTTGTAAGTCAGTGTGCCGGGCGGGGAGGCCAGTTTTAAACATATTTATACACATACATATATATTTTTTTCATGGTTAATTAGAGTTCAAGAGCCAGTAGGTGCATACTTATTTCTAACTAAGGGTGTAATTTTTAAAAGCAACAGGAACAAAAAATCAAAGGCACTTGATTAAAAAATAAAACAGGACTTCTCTACAAACTCCAGCACACTGGCCTGGGCATACAGCAGACCCTTAATAAACACCTGTTGACTCCATGCAATTCAGTTTTATGGCCTAAGGTAATGATGGCTTTTGGTTTTAGCTTCTCCTGTCACTCCACAGAACACATTTTCTAGGAGATATCTACCATAGATGTTAAAATGTTCCTTCTGAAATAACTACTCTTCTGTCATTCCAAAATGCAATTTCTGCATCCTTCCCTGAGCATAATTATTAGGAAAAAAATAAACTTCAACTTCTAGTGTCAACTTCAAATTATGTTATGTTATGGTGATAGTATTCCCAAGAGGTCCAGTTCCTCCAGTTTGATTTCCCAAGAGAAGTTATAGTGGAAATTTAGGCAGGTTTAATATTTCTTTGGAAAACTAGTATATTAATCCATTTTGCTCTTTTCTTTCAATTATAGTCACATTTCCCCCAAACTCCTGGATTTCTCAGTCTTCTAAGAGACAACTACTATTTATTTGTAGGGATATTTTTTCTCCTTCAAAATGGGCAGAATGATTAATATCCTTGAGCAAACTACTTAATAATTATTCAATTTTATTCTTCTAATTACCTCCTACATCCACTTGAGAGGATGTCTACCATCTTCCATTTTTCCCTTCAGTCAAGTATAGAGGAGGAAGGAAAGCTTGTACAAATTACCAGAGTCCTGTGCTTGGAAGGGGGCCTGAGGCCACACTATGTTGCATATCAATTAAAATCCCATGGGAAGATTTGCCTGAAAACCCTGAAAAATATGTGTCACCAGGTTGTTGACTTCGAAGCACTTCCTCTGTTTTCTCCTGCACTTATTTATGGAAATTTAAATTAAGACTATCTAAATTGTGGCATATAAAACCCAAGAAGTTCATTTTCTCCATTCTTCTGCAACCTGGCATTGCTGACTATGCACTGGTAAAAGCATGACATTAAAATGCAAACATGAAAACAAGTTACTTAGGAATTTAATATTTAACATAGTTTTTTAAGGTGAGAAATTGAATATGTCCTTTTTTATCATTTCAATTTAATGTAAGCAAAAAGAAGCTGTTCAAAAAAAAATCTGTGTTCTCTGCATTATGAAAATTACATACAGAAATGCAAATTTATAAAACATGTATGGTACAAAATAAATTACTTTTACTATAAAGAATGCTTTGGATTCCGAGGGACAAGAGCAGGCATTTTTAGTTTTCTGTGGTGTGCCATGGAGATAAAGTATTTTTAAATCCATAACATAGAATACCCAGGATTTTGAAGGAAACCAATTATGTTTAAATACAGGGACACATTCTGAGGAAGGGGTCATTAGGTGATTTCCTCGTATGAACATCAGAGAGTGCACTTACACAAATCTGGATGGTATAGTCAATGACATACTTAGGCTATATGGTATGGCCTATCACTCTTAGGCTACAAAGTGGTTCAGCATGTTACTGTACTGAGTACTGTAGGTACCTGCAACACAATGGTAAGTATTTGTATATGTAAACATAGAAAAGGTACAGTAAAAATACAGTGTTCTTATTTTATGGGACCACCATTCTATATGTCGTTCATAGTTGAATGAAATGTTATGTGGCCCTATGACTATAGTTGATAATATTAAAGTTGAGGTAGAATAAATATGTGCTTCTTTTTAAAGACATTAATAACAAGTTCTAGTGGCGATCTGATAAATACTATTTTAAAAGTAGTGATTAGTATATATAATACTTTATGATTTCTGCAACAACTTTAATATATGAAAATGTCATCAACAAAGACACAGGTACTACTAATGCCACTGAAGTTTATCGCCTATATGTATAATTGAGAGAAATAACAAATTTAATTTAAAGTTTAGAAATTAGTGAAATTAATTTGGTTATCTTTTCTCAGACTTACATTGGACCCTCCCCCAATGCTAAGGACCCCTGAGCTGGAGGTTCATAAGTGAATCTTCCTAATACCTTCCTGGTATATTCAACTTAAACCATCTATATTTTTAAAAATTCCCCTTACAAGAGTTTTTAAGAAATATGTCAACTTTAAACTATGAGGTTCCTTCCAAACTATTTTACAAAATACTAGTTGAGAATTATATATATTAATTATAAAATATTCTCAAAACCACAATAGTTTAACACTATATGTAAGTAATTTAAAAAATAAAAGCATTTCTAAGAGAAATTAGTATTTCTATGTTGCTTCAGTTAGTTTTGGGAGTCAGAGTGGGTCATCTTGGAATGTAATTTAAAAAAAAAACAGCAAATAGCTAAACAAGTATGTATTTTGAAAGAATAATAATCAATTCAAATACCATGAGAATCTAATTCAATCTAGAAAAAAAAAATCATTGTTGAAAAGTTCCGGGTGTTTGGTGGAGATTTTTGGAGCTATTTCTTTTAAGCTATGTACCCATAACTCACAAACATATAAGCTAAGAATAAAAGTATCTGAAAAAGTATTAAAATATTATTGTGGAAAGTGTCATTAATCACTGCCATTGGGTTTCTATAAATGGTAGTCAATAATTAAATGAAATCATGTAAAATTTGCAAATGAAACAGGTAAGGGGAGGGGAGGGAGAGAAAGTATGAAATAGAGAAATGAGAGAAGAGAGGAAGGAGAGATGAGGAAGAGACATGGGGAACAGAGACAGTCAGACAGAGATATGGAAGGTGTACTTTGGAGTAACAACCAAAATAAGATAACCAAAACTCTGGAGGTGGCAGGCTTGATCTGCAAAGATAGATGCTCCTCCTACTACAGCATAAAACAGTCACACCCCTCGACGTAAGTGGTACCCTTTTGTTCCTATTCCTTCGAAATCTTCTTTTTAAAAACTTCATGTCCGAAATTAATTTTCCCCCAATATTAACATACTCTGTTCTTAAACATTTTGGTGTCAATTCAGCCAGGCAAACAACAGATCTTTTAAGTATATACAGAGATGGAAGCACACAAAAAGAAATGGAAAGAATATAGTAACAAAACATTGGGGGGAAAACAGGTAATTTATAAAGGCACCAAAGGCAATAATAAAAAATATAAAATATAGTATCATAAGAAGTACTTTCAGTTAATGACAAAGAATATAAATATAATCCATCTAAGCTTAAAATTTAGAATGCTCTCCATTCTCCAGATTTCCAAAAGGTAAATCATGTGGCATTTGGACATGAATTAAGGCATGTATTACACATCAGTATGTTTCTTTAGTCCAGCTGATTTAAATATACTCACTCTTCCACCCTCAACAATGCAACTCATTTCTCAAAAAGGTAAAATATTTTAGCTAAAGTAAAGTTTAGGCTAATGCAAAATATAAAGAAAATATTTTTATTTAACATGAGCATCTGAGATAAGGTTTTACTATAGGTGGTTATCTCAAATAACTGAAGTTGAAAGCTATATTCAATGAATAACACTTTGATACTATTTTTCTCTATGTATACCCTTTATAAACTACAAGACACTCATGAGTCATTACACAGTTTTTGTCAGAAAATTCAAACATCCTGCACAATCTGTATTTTTCCCCAAAACTTCCTCCTCTGAATTGTAGTATTATGCAGTGTCTAGTGCTATTATTGTAACTAAGAAATAATTTTTTGAAATGGTTCTAAAATCAATGGAAACTTTTAGTGTATTTTTCATCGTCCCAAATGATAAAATATTTTCTTAGGTAGAAAGTCTCCAAAACTTGTAAATCTACGATGCCATATCCTACCAGTCATTTGAAAGAGCTCCATTTGAACAAACTGAAAGTGCCTCATATGTGTAAGACACAGAACTAAAGAAGTCACTGTAAAAAATAGTGCTCTGCAGGCGTGGGCCCTTTCTTTTCTCTTTCTCTTTTCTTTTCTTTTCTTTCTTTCTTTCTCTTTCTTTCTTTTTCTTTCTTTTCTTTTCTTTTTTTCTTTTTTCTGTTTAGATGCAGGGTCATGCTTTCACACTCTGTTGCCCAGCCTGGAGTGCAGTGGCACAACCATAGCTCACCACAGCCTCAGGCTCCTGAATTCAAGTGATGCTCCTGTCTCAGCCTCCTAAGTAAAGTAGCTAGGACCACAGGCATGCAGCACCACGCCTGGTTAATTTTTTTTTTTTTTTTTCCTGTAGAGATGAGGTCCAGACTGGTCTCAAATTCCTAACCTCAAGCCATTCTCCTGCCTTGGCCTCCCAAAGTGCCAGGATTACAGATGTAAGCCACTGCCCCAGGTGACCCTTTCTTTAAAATCTGAGAGAGATAAAACACACGCGTGCACACACACACACACACACACACATGCACGCATGCACATACACTCCCCTACAACACCACAGGGTACTTTGTAATGAATCTCCTCCCCTCTCACCTTCTCAAAAACATCATGCTCCTGCATCATCAGTGTCTCCTCTACTAGTTCATTACCAATAGCACTCAACCATGTACCCCATTTCTAAAAACATTCACCTTTATATCCCAACCTTTTTACTTATTCTCCTTTCGGAAAACTCCTTGGTAGAGTAATCCAGATTTGCAATTTGCAATTTTTCTTTTCTCATTTTCTCTGGAATCCATCTCAATCACACTCTAGCCCGATCACAACACCAAAAGTGTGAAGGTCACCAGTGACTTCTACGTGACAATTTCAATGGTCACTTCTCATTCATCTTACTGGATTTCTCAGTTGCTTTTGACACATGATCACTCCCTCTGTTTTAAAATACTTCCTTCATTTGGTTTCCAAGCTGCCCCTCTTTATCCCTTCTCCATTACTAGCAACTCATCCTCACTTTTTTGATAGTTTCTCTTCATTTTCTACAGTGGCATAATGGCCCAGGGCTTAGTTTTTGGAGTACTTTTGCACTTTATCTATGTTCTGGGCAAGAGTTCTTAATCCTGCATTCAAATTAGAATCATATAGGGAGCTTCTAAAGGATGCTGATACCTTGGACCCACTCCATTCCAAATGAATCATAATCACTGATTTGTATTTTATTTCCTATTCCCTTTGCCCTAAAGATCTTTCTCCAAATATCCAGAGGCCAGGGTTGAGAACCCCAGTTGCCAGTGACCTCATCCACTGTACATTCTGCACCTTGAAAACTCACAAAACATATCTCAAGCTGCAGACCTTTCCTTTGAACTCCCAACTCCCTTATCCAAACACTGCCTCCACATCACCACTTGTACAGATAATGGGTATCTCAAATTCAATATATTCCAAACCAAACATGACCTTCCTCCATGAACCAAACCCCATTCTTCCTATAGTCTTCTCATCTCAGTTAATGGCCATTCCTTACTTTCAACTGCTCAGGCCCAGAAACTTGGAGTCATCCTTAATCCCCGTCTTTCACACCAAAATCTCATTCTTCAGCAAATCTTGTTCTGCCTTCAAAATACACCCAAATGCAACAACATCTCATCACCTCCATCACTGTCACCCCGATCCAATCCTATTACCTCCCACATGAATCACAGCAATGGTGTCATGGCAGGTCTCCCTTTTTGGGACCTTGTGTACCTGTAGTCCACTATCAGCACAAAAGGCAAAGTGATGTTTAAAAATAGTAAGTCAGATCATGTCAGCCATCTGCCATAGCCTGACGCAGTTTTCCTACCTCAAAATCAAAAACATTACAATGGCTCAGTAGGCACCTAATTATCTGGTCAGTTCTTAGAGATGTTTGATTTTAGATCTGAAGTTATCCAATCTCTTCAGTTACCTTCAAGAATAACACAATGCTGGGTGGTTCCAAGATGGCCGAATAGGAACAGCTGCAGTCTACAGCTCCCAGCATGAGTGACGCAGAAGACAGGTGATTTCTGCATTTCCAACTGAGCTTTGAAGAAAGTAGTGGTTCTCCCAGCATGGAGTTTGAGATCTGAGAACGGACAGACTGCCTCCTCAAGGGGGTCCCTGATCCCCAAGTAGCCTAACTGGGAGGCACCCCCCAGTAGGGGCAGACTGACACCTCACATGGCTGAGTACCCCTCTGAGATGAAGCTTCCAGAGGAACGATCAGGCAGCAACATTTGCTGTTCAGCAATATTTGCTGTTCTGCAGCCTCCGCTGCTGATACCCAGGAAAACAGGGTCTGGAGTGGACCTCCAGCAAACTCCAACAGACCTGCAGCTGAGGGTCCTGACTGTTAGAAGGAAAACTAACAAAAAGAAAGGACAACCACACCAAAACCCCATCTGCACATTACCATCATCAAAGACCAAAGGTAGATAAAACCACAAAGATGGGGGAAAAAACAGAGCAGAAAAACAAAATTCTAAAAATCAGAGTGCCTCTCCCCCTCCAAAGGAACACAGCTCCTTGCCAGCAATGGAAGAAAGCTGGATGGAGAATGACTTTGATGAGTTGAGAGAAGAAGGCTTCAGATGATCAAACTTCTCCAAGCTAAAGGGGGAATTTCGAACCCATCATAAAGAAGATAAAAACCTTGAAAAAAGATTAGACAAATGGCTAACTAGAATAACCAGCATGGAGAAGTCCTTAAATGACCTGATGGAGCTGAATACTGTGGCACAAGAACTACATGATGAATGCACAAGCTTCAGTAGCCGATTCGATCAACTGGAAGAAAGGGTATCAGTGATTGAAGATCAAATGAATGAAATGAAGTGAGAAGAGAAGTTTAGAGAAAAAAGAGTAAAAGAAACGAACAAAGCCTCCAAGAAATATGGGACTATGTGAAAAGACCAAATCTACGTCTGATTGGTGTGCCTGAAAGTGACGGGGAGAATGGAACCAAGCTGGAAAACACTCTGCAGGATATTATCCAGGAGAACATCCACAACCTAGCAAGGCAGGCCAACATTCAAATTCAGGAAATACAGAGAATGCCACAAAGATACTCCTCAAGAAGAGCAACTCCAAGACATAATTGTCAGATTCACCAAAGAGGAAATGAAGGAAAAAATGTTAAGGGCAGCCAGAGAGAAAGGTCTGGTTACCCACAAAGGGAAGCCCATCAGACTAAAAGCTGATCTCTCCGCAGAAACTTTACAAGCCAGAAGAGAGTGGGGGGCAATGTTCAACATTCTTAAAGAAAAGAATTTTCAAACCAGAATTTCATATACAGACAAATTAAGCTTCATAAGTGAAGGAGAAATAAAATCCTTTACAGATAAGCAAATGCTGAGAGATTTTGTCACCACCAGGCCTGCCCTAAAAGAGCTCCTGAAGGAAGCACTAAACATGGAAAGGAACAACTGGTACCAGCCACTGCAAAAACATGCCAAATTGTAAAAGACCATCGATGGTAGGAAGAAACTGCATCAACTAACGAGCAAAATAACCAGCTAATGTCATAATGACAGGATCAAATTCACACATAACAATATTAACCTTAAATGTAAATGGGCTAAATGCTCCAATTAAAAGACACAGACTGGCAAATTGGATAAAGAGTCAAGACCCAACAGTGTGTTGTATTCAGGAGACCCAACGCACATGCAGAGACAGACATAGGCTCAAAATTAAGGGATGGAGGAAGATCTACCAAGCAAATAGAAAACAAAAAAAGGCAGGGGTTGCACACCTAATCTCTGACAAAACAGACTTTAAACCAACAAAGACCAAAAGAGACAAAGAAGGCCATTACATAATGGTAAAGGGATCAATTCAACAAGAAGAGCTAACTATCCTAAATATATATGCACCCAATACAGGAGCACCCAGATTCATAAAGCAAGTCCTTAGAGACCTACAAAGAGACTCAGACTCCCACACAATAATAATGGGAGACCTTAACACCCCAGTGTCAACATTAGACAGATCAACGAGACAGAAAGTTAACAAGGATACCCAGGAATTGAACTCAGCTCTGCACCAAACGGACCTAATAGACATCTACAGAACTCTCCACCCCAAATCAACAGAATATACATTCTTCTCAGCACCATATCGCACTTATTCCAAAACTGACCAAATAGTTGGAAGTAAAGCACTCCTCAGCAAATATAAAATAACAGAAATTATAACAAACTGTCTCTCAGACCACAATGCAATCAAACTAGAACTCAGGATTAAGAAACTCACTCAAAACCGCTCAACTACATGGAAACTGAACAATCTGCTCCTGAATGACTACTGGGTACATCTTGTTAAATGAAGGCAGAAAGATGTTCTATGAAACCAATGAGAACAAAGACACAACATACCAGAATCTCTGGGACACATTTAAAGCAGTGTGTAAAGGGAAATTTATAGCACTAAATGCCCACAAGAGAAAGCAGGAAAGATTTAAATTGACACCCTAACATCACAATTAAAAGAACTAGAGAAGCAAGAGCAAACACATTCAAAAGCCAGCAGAAGGCAAGAAATAACTAAGATCAGATCAGAACTGAAGGAGATAGAGGCACAAAAAACTCTTCAAAAAATCAATGAATCCAGGAGCTGGTTTTTTGAAAAGATCAACAAAATTGATAGACCGCTACCAAGACTAATAAAGAAGAAAAGAGAGAAAAATCAAATAGACACAATAAAAAATGATAAAGGGGATATCACCACTGATCCCACAGAAATACAAACTACCATCAGAGAATACTATAAACACCTCTACACAAATAAACTAGAAAATCTAGAAGAAACGGATAAATTCCTGGACACATACACACTCCCAAGACTAAACCAGGAAGAAATTGAATCCCTGAATAGACCAATAACAGGCTCTGAAATTGGGGCAATAATTAATAGCCTACCAGCCAAAAAAAGTCCAGGACCAGACAGATTCACAGCTCTACCCTCTACTAGAGGCACAAGGAGGAGCTGCTGCCATTCCTTCTGAAACTATTCCAATCAACAGAAAAAGAGGGTATCCTCCCTAACTCATTTTATGAGGCCAGCATTATCCTGATGCCAAAGCCCGGCAGAAATACAACGAAAAAAGAGAATTTTAGACCAATATCCCTGATGAACATTCATGCAAAAATCCTCAGTAAAATACTGGCAAACCGAATCCAGTAGCACATCAAAAAGCTTATCCACCATGATCAAGTGGGCTTCATCCCTGGGATGCAAGGCTGGTTCAACATACACAAATCAATAAACATAATCCAGCATATAAACAGAACCAAAGACAAAAACCACATGATTATCTCAAAAGATGCAGAAAAGGCCTTTGAAAAATTCAACAGCCCTTCATACTAAAAACTCTCAATAAATTCGGTATTGCTGGGACATATCTCAAAATAATAAGAGCTATTTATGACAAACCCACAGCCAATAACATACTGAATGGGCAAAAACTGGAAGCATTCCCTTGGAAAACTGGCACAAGACAGGGATGCCCTATCTCACCACTCCTATTCAACATAGTGTTGGAAGTTCTGGCCAGGGCAATCAGGCAGGAGAAAGAAATAAAGGGTATTCAACTAGGAAAAGAGGAAGTCAAATTGTCCCTGTTTGCAGATGACGTAATTGTATATTTAGAAAACCCCATCGTCTCAGCCCAAAATCTCCTTAAGCTGATAAGCAACTTCAGCAAAGTCTCAGGATAAAAATCAATGTGCAAAAATCACAAGCATTCTTATACACCAATAATAGACAAACAGAGAGCCAAATCATGAGTGAACTCCCATTCACAATTGCTTCAAAGAGAATAAAATACCTAGGAATCTGACTTACAAGGGATGTGAAGGACTTCTTCAAGGAGAACTACAAACCACTGCTCAACGAAATAAAAGAGGACACAAACAAATGGAAGAACATTTCATGCTCATGCACAGGAAGAATCAATATTGTGAAAATGGCCATACTGCCTAAGGTAACTTATAGATTCAATGCCATCCCCATCAAGCTACCAATGACTTTCTTCACAGAATTGAAAAAAACTACTTTAAAGTTCATATGGAACCAAAAAGGAGCCCACATTGCCAAGACAATCCTAAGCCAAAAGAACAAAGCTGGAGGCATCACGCTACCTGACTTCAAACTATACTACAAGGCTACAGTAACCAAAACAGCATGGTACTGGTACCAAAACAGAGATATAGACCAATGGAACTGAACAGAGCCCTCAGAAATAATACCACACATCTACAACCATGTGATCTTTGACAAACCTGACAAAAACAAGAAATGGGGAAAGGATTCCCTATTTAATAAATGGTGCTGGGAATACTGGCTAGCCACATGTAGAAAGCTGAAACTAGATTCCTTCCTTACACCTTATACAAAAATTAACTCAAGATGGATCAAAGACTCAAATGTCAGACCTAAAACCATAAAAACCCTAAAAGAAAACCTAGGCAATACCATTCAGGACATAGGCATGGGCAAGGACTTCATGTCTAAAACACCAAAAGCAATGGCAAGAAAAGCCAAAATTGACAAATGGGATCTAATTAAACTAAAGAGCTTCTGCACAGCAAAAGAAACTATCATCAGAGTGAACAGGCAACCTACAGAATCAGAGAAAATTTTTACAATCTACTCATCTGACAAAGGACTAATATCCAGTATCTACAAAGAACCCAAACAAATTTACAAGAAAAAAACAAAAAACCCCATCACAAAGTGGGCGAAGGAGATGAACAGACACTTCTCAAAACAAGACATTTATGCAGCCAACAGACACATGAAAAAATGCTCATCATCACTGGCCATCAGAGAAATGCAAATCAAAACCACAATGAGATACCATCTCACACCAGTTAGAATGCTGATCATTAAAAAGTCAGGAAACAACAGGTGCTGGAGAGGATGTGGAGAAATAGGAACACTTTTACACTGTTGGTGGGACTGTAAACTAGTTCAACCATTGTGGAAGACAGTGTGGCGATTCCTCAAGGATCTAGTACTAGAAATACCATTTGACCCAGCCATCCCATTACTGGGTAGATACCCAAAGGATTATAAATCATGCTGCTATAAAGACACATGCACATGTATGTTTATTGGGGCACTATTCACAATAGCAAAGACTTGGAACCAACCCAAATGCCCATCAGTGATAGACTGGATTAAGAAAATGTGGCACATATACACCATGGAATACTATGCAGCCATAAAAAAGGATGAGTTCATGTCCTTTGTATGGACATGGATGAATCTGGAAACCATCACTTTCAGCAAACTATTGCAAGGACAAAAAACCAAACACTGCATGTTCTCACTCATAGGTGGGAATTGAACAATGAGAACACTTGGACACAGGAAGGGAAACATCACACACTGGGGCCTGTCGTGGGGCAGGTGGAGGGGAGGGATAGCATTAGGAGATATACCTAAAGTAAATGATGAGTTAATGGGAGCAGCACACCAACATGGCACATGTAGACATATGTAACAAACCTGCACGTTGTGCACATGTATCCTAGAACTTAAAGCATAAAGAAAAAAAAAAAAGAATAACACAGTGCTAACAGGATCTTGTTGTCTGTCTTTAAAACTTTGCGGGGGGAAATAATAACTCTTGTCAGATTCTCAAAGAAGCCCATGTGATCAAAAATGATCAGAATCACTGTGTAAAAGATTATCACAATTAATCAAAACTCCTTTTTATTATAGATTAAGCTTTAACCTTTTCAAGCCTTTGTTTGTGATAGTAATTCAATGATGAGTAGAGCATACTAAAGCATAAATTTACTTTAAATATATTTTGAAATTAACCTACTGTTTCCCATTTGTCTGCATTATGCAGTGGTTTCTTTACTTATATTTTCTTCTCTTTAGCTGTTTGCTTAACTATGTTTGTTTTTACTTCTTATACTATACTATGTGTAAAAGCTATGATTAAATTCAATTAAGGGCCTTATGAACATAAAATATAAGATGCTATCGATTTTAATCAATTTGTGATCCAAAACACAAGTCAGAGACTTGGAACTCAGAATCCTAAGGCCCTATCAATCCCCTCCATTCAAACTCAATGAATGCTCATGGAATGAGGTAGGAGTAGGGATTTGAGAAAGGCTTTTTAATCACCAAAGGTTACGTGTCCTTGTACCAAATCATTCCATAGAAGTTACTGAGAAGTCTTCTAAAATTAGTCAACCACATAACCCTTACAGAGCAGAGCCATTGAGGTTAACAATTCGGTAAATACTTCTCTGGTTGCTCAATTCTCTTGCTTTGACAATGTCAATGCATTCATTTAGTTCAGTGGATTAAACTATAGATCTAAAGTCTAAATACACTATATGCTGGTTTGTCAAGAAGGTATCATTATTGCCTTCTCATATCTTCAAATGTTCCTTCTCTCCTGGATCTTTTCCAGCTGAATGTAAACATACTGAAATTGTTCCTATCTTAAAACAAAATAATACACACCAAGAAAACAACCCTTCTGGACTTGCACTTCTGCCCTGAATTTTGGCCTTTCTAGAACTGTTTACACATTCTACAACCCACATCACTGTGGCTTCTACATGAAAACAACTCTTAATAAGGTCACTAAATGATGTCCATGTTGTCACAACCAACAGAAATATTTCAGTGCTCATTTTACTGAACCTGTCATCAATATCTGGTGCACCTTGATATAGTTCTCTTCCTCTTTTTAAAACATTCTTTCCCTGCCTCATGATATCATTATCTCCAGTCTGTCTCCCCCTCACATTTCTTGTTTCCTCTCAGCCAGATAATCGTCCTCTTTTCTTTGCACTGTGACCTCTCCTCTAGGCTATTTTATCAGTATGGCCTTACTCTGACTTACTGTCTATCTGATATTACCTCTGGAGAAAAATCTGAACTTTCCTTGGGATTGTCTCCCAAGCACGCAAGCTGAACCCACAATCCCATCCCACCAAACTGGCTGGCCTCCAGTGATTGCTGAGTCACTCAGTTCTCAGCCATCTGACCTTTTCTCTGAAATCTCTACTTTAAAATCTCATCCAGATTTATAGTGAAGTGTCTCCTCTATGAGAACAAATATGAATAAGTATATTTGCCTCTAACTCCTTCTCTCCAGCTCCAGTTGTATATTTCCAAATGCATTTTGGAATTCTCCTCTTGAATTACGTATAATCATACAAAACTGAACAGGTCTAAAACTCAACTCATGATCATCTCCAAACTACATTCAGCTATTCCTCCTAATTTCCTAATTTCTATTCAATTTCCAAACTAATTGAACTAAAATGTTAATGACAGTCCTGCTCAGAATAATACATATCTGACTGCTCTTCCAAATCTACCCAGATTTAGCTCTGGACCTCATTTAATCCTGAAACTCTAAAGTAAATCTTCAATTCCTCTATTACCAGCACTTGACAGAGCTCTTGAGGTTGAATCCCTCACGAACAAACTTTCATCTCCAGCCTGGCTGCTGTGCCTACATATTATGTTTGACCTAAAAAAATCACCTAACATTTCATCACTGTACTAAAAAACAAAACAAAACAAAACTTTGGTGCATTAGTAGAGTCATAGGATTTATTCAATTCTTTCCATTATTCTGAAGCCTGGTTTCTAAATAGCTTCTGCATCCAACTACCCCACACCCTAAAGCTTCCTGGCCAATCTATCTGTATCTCCATTGTTTTATTTCCTCCCCACCCATCTCCTGAGTGAATGCTGAGCTAATTTAATTTGCTAAAGCAGTGACCTAAGATAGCTTGTCTACAAACACAAAAAAACAACGGTGAAGTCCATACATAGCTGATAGCTTCTATCTCTTCTTTAAGATGGCCTATAAATTATTGGTTATTACAAAAGAAGAGCTCTGAGGCTTGAGGCATATTTTGAGTTATCTCTATGTTTCAATATTAAGTTAAATATTTTTCAGAACCTTGTAAAATAGTTTCTTTGCTCCTCACCAAATACATAGGTATGAGAACAAACTACATAGTTAACTTATTTTCCTAAACTTTAAGATAAGGTACTTAAATGTTTACTTTTGGCCCTACAGAAACACTTACTATTTATAAATACTTCTGATGGATAATTGCTTTATTTTTTTTAAAAAGACAGCTAATTTAAATATTTCAAGTAAACAAAAATTAATGATTTATATGTGCAGAATGATTTATACTTTGATATAGTCAACTCTGATCATGCCTACTATCCATACACACACTCCTCATTGTATTACTATTTTTCAATTTAATGTGTTGGCTGAGCAGTGACATTTCTTGAAGTCCTATTTTCCAAAGAACTAGCAAATATTGCATTGGAAAGCAGAATTCTAAACCTTTCGCCCACACCATTATTGTAACATGGGATGGAAGGCACTGCGCCTGAGAAAACAGAACATAACAAAACAAAACATCATCCAAGCAAATTAAGTATTTTGAGGAATGCAGTGACATATCCTGCCAAAGTCACAGAAAATTTGTTTCTGGAACCTCTGATTATAACTTTATGGTCATATCATGAGCTCCTATTATTATCTTTCCACTAAAATACTACTGTAGTACTTCTACAATTACAGGCAAAATGGAAAAGCTTTTTATGGGAAAAAATGAATATAAGATTTTACAATACTGTTGAAACTAACAGCAAACAACTCAATTTCAATTTTACCTTTCTAATTTCTTTTCCCACCTTCAGGATTCAACAATATGTAGCTGTTTGAAACCCATATGGAATAGTGAGAAAACTTGATGGGGCTGGGAAGTAGGATCTCTGAGTAACTGTCCTCCCTCTGCTGGGTCTCTTTTTGCTTTCTTTTAGCTCAAATATTTGCCCTTCCTTTTATTCCTTCACATTCTCTCCCTTAAGAATTTCAGCCATTCCTGCCCTTTCAACCACAATGTCTATGGAGTAATAAAGAACAAGTCTAGTTCTCCAGTTGACACTCCTAACTCACTTTTTTCTGAACTTGTATAAGCCAGGCACTAGGCTGTAGGCTAAACATTAAAAGATGAGTAAGACAGAATCTGCTTTCAGTGAGATTACATTTTAATACAGAAAGGCAGATTAACAGATCAATAGATTAATAGATTAATAGATCAACCAAGCCTGCTGTGGGAGACCCAAAAAAGGGGCAATTCGCCCAAAATGGGGCATCAGGAGATGATGACTAAGATGAGTTCTAAAAAAATGTGTAGAGATTAAGAATGCAAAGAGAGTTATGAGAACATACCAGGCTGAGGGGAGAGAAGAAACAAAGGCATTCAGCAGTGTTTCACCTGACCATGTGTACAGAAATGTCTATGCATTACAGTGGAGGCAAAATTCCAAGTGCAAGGAGTTAGACCTGGAGTTTGCAGATGGTGAAAGGAAGGGGAAATAGTAAGGTCAAGGAAAGATATTTTTACCATTTTACCAGTGATTCACAAGGAAGGAGGGGAAATCACTTTATGGACTTTTCTAATTGCCTTGCCCAATTCTGCTTAATCCCTTTTTAAAGCTGTGTGCGCTACCCAGACTGTCTCCTGGAGAATCTTGGCTGTACTCCTACTGGTGGGGAGTATGCATTATCCCTCTGGTATATTCTGAAAAACTCCTCTGTTATAAATGCAAGAGAAAATGCACCAAAAAGACAAAGAAGCGAAGCCTAAAAAGAAAACAAAGAAAGGTCATAGACCTCAGAAACCAAAAAATAGTTTTAAAAAAAGAAAGCAGAAAAAGCCTGTACAATATAAACTGGGTTTCAGTCCTCCCATAGGTCCAAATGTCTCCTGTAGAGCTCATTAGCATCCCAAGCTCAACATGGCTAAAACCAATTCATCATTTTCTTTTCGATAACAGTTCATTATTAATGTACAAAAAAAAAACTGCAAAGGTAATCACGGTGCAGATGGTAGGGGAGGTTAATACATAGCAGTATTGGCTACAGGTGAGAAAGCACCCTGATTCTATATAATTCCAACCATGGAATTTTTGTATTACAGAGAGAAAAGAAAACACAATTTTTCAAAAAAAGTATATATGGGATATGATGTCCTTTAGATAAATCATATAGACCTGTGTAATATTAATAGCTTCAGAAGAACGGGCCATCCCAGGCTCCATAGACTGGTTCATTCCTACTCATCTAGTATCTTCTCTACTAATTTAGCTTTTCAACAACAGCAAACTGTTTGTAGTTCTCTGAATAAAACATATGAATTCATGAATTTACATAGAGGGTAGCAACACACACTGGGAACTTTCAGAGAGGGAGGTGGTGAGAGATGGGAGAGGATCAGAAAAAAATAACCAGTAGGCACTAGGCTTAATACCTGGGGGATGAAATAATCTGTACAACAAACCCCCATGACACATGTTTACTTATCTAACAAACTTTACTTATCAAACAAACAAAAAGAAGAGCACACACACACACACACACACACACACACACAGAGAAAAGAAAAAAGAAAAACAAAATCCTTTGGCCTCGAATGCCTCCCTCTATTCTCAACTCCCTAAACTATCTTTGTCTTGTCTTTCAGGTCCCCATCCAGGCATTGACTTTTCCAAGAAGCTAACATTCCTGACCCCTCTATGAACCTTAATACTAATGATCATAACAGCAGCTAACACATATCGAACACTTCATCTGAGCCAGTCTGTATTCTAAGCACTAAGCAGTACCAATTCAAGTCTTCTTCATAACGATCCTATGAAGTAGGTACTAATAATATCACCATTTTAGAGATGAGACGCTGATGCAAAAAGAGGCTAAGTAACCTGCCCAAAGACACATCACTGGTGAGTAGCAAAGCCAATATTTGATCCCAACCAGGCTAGTTTCAGAGTCTGTGCTCTAATTACTATACCACACTGCTTCTATGTGATTAAAAATGAGATGATTGTAGTTACTTCCATCTACATAACGCTCTTCACTGTCTTGTTCAGCATTTATGTTCAATGATATACTAGGACTGGATATGTATTTCTCTATGCATACTAAATGCAGAATATCAAGTATGGGGTGTAAACTAATGCAAAAATTCCTAAAAAGTATAAAATTTCTTTAAAAGCATTTTGTTAGAACTTAATTTTTACAAAAATATATAGATGTAACTGGCACATGTAAAACATACTAAGATTTACCATTCCTATAAGAAAAGTGTCTTTGAGTCTAATGAAAACCCTTGGCAATTTGAATATTATATGATACTAAATTATACTATAATTATTTCAAAGGTCAAGAATCTTAAACATTTAGTCTTAAAACTCTCCACCTGGGTGATGCAATCAGAAAATTAATGTATGAAAATATTTAATTATACAAAACAAGTAGAAATCTACAAATTTAATAACCTTTAAATAAAATGTGCAATTTTTTTCCCACATGGGTTTTTTTTCCTTCATTGCAAAAATGGAACTTTTTAAAAGAACATTTTTTTTGGTGAATATGAGCACACATTTTATTTTCCAGGGCTGGTTTCAAGGAAGGGTAGGATAAAATGATTTGGAATAGAGCATTGTATCACGTGTTAACTCATGAGAAACTTTTTTATGCTGGGCACCACTGTACGATAAAAAAAAAAATTGACTTAGATTCAGTCCAGCCTTTTCAGGAATTCACAGTCTAGTAGGAAAAGGAAAACAGAGAGCACAGGTGTGAGAGTTGTTTTTAAAACTGTGGTAAGAAGGGCTTTAAGAGGCAAATGTATACTAAGAAGAAGATCCCTGCTTGGCCCACAGCTGTAACACCATTAACATCCTATATCATGTTGAAATGTCTGATAAATTACCTTTTTTTCAGAAAACTTTAGTCACACAAAATAGCACAGAGGTTAGGAACATGGATTGTGGAACCAGAATGTCTGAGTTTGAGTCTCAATTTTACCATGCACCTGTTGCCTTTGGTTGCTTCCTTTAACTTCTCTGTGCCTCAGTTTCCTCATTTATAATTAGATAATTTCATATAATTCATAGAATTGCAGCGTTGTTGGGAGGACTAAATGAGTTCATGTGAGAGAAGCAAGTAGCATATATAAGGCACTCTAATTATATGAATCAACATCACTTAAAAAGTACCTGATGGGGATGCTGAGGTGGGCGGATCACCTGAGGTCAGGAGTTCAAGACCAGCCTGGCCAACGTGGTGAAACCCCATCTCTACTAAAAATACAAAAAAATTAGCCGGGCGTGGTGGTGGGCGCCTGTAATTCCACCTACTCAGGAGGCTGAGGCAGGCGAATCGCTTGAATTCGGGCGGCAGAGGTTGCATTGAGCCGAGATCGCACCATTGCACTCCAGCCTGGGCAACAGAGTGAGACACGACCTCAAAAAAAAAAAAAAAAAAAAAGTACCTGATGAAGTGCAGGCTTCTTTGTTCTCAGTTCTTCAGACACTCACAGTTAAAGACATGTTAAAACATCTTGCCAACCCACAGACTCATTTATGGCTGGTTCAAACCTTACCTCTGTATAAGCAACGGATCATGTCTTAGCAGTGTTTTTGCTATCCTGGTTAGAAAAGACGCCCTTAGAGTTCTTAATCAAACACTAGAAAATTTGTAAATATTTTATTCCATTATCTGAACCAAAAAAAATGTTATTCCAGTTGTTGATAAAATTTATATGTGGTACAAAAATCACAACCACAAGCACCATGTACCCAGACATACAAAACATTGTCAAAGTGGGCATGATTAGCTGCTTTGAGAATTTTAGTTAAGATTATTTTGCTACTTGTTTGCTCATTTGCCTTTGGAAGAACAGGCATAGAAGATGATGATTTAACAAAAATGTGAAGCAGAACAGTCATAAAACTGAGAAAAGCCTTGTAGTATGGTTTGAATGTCACCTCTCCAAAACTCAGATGTTGAAACGTCATGGACAATGTGATGATATTAAGAGGTAAGTCCTTCAAGAGGTGATTTGGCCATGAGGGCTTCTCCCTCATTAATGAGATTAAGGCCATTATAAAAGAGGCTTCATGCAGTTTTTGATCTCTTGCCCTTCTGCTTTCCGCCATGTGAGAACACACGCTCCTCCCTTTCCAAGGATGCAGCAACAAGGCATCATCTTAGAAGCAGAAAATGGTCATCTCCAGACAACCTAACCTGCCAGCACCTTGATCTTGCTCTTCCCAGCCTCCAGAACTGAGAGAAAATAAACTTCTGATCTTTATCAAATACCCAGTCTCAGGTGTTTTATTTATTTATTTATTTTAGAGACAGGGTCTCACTCTGTCACCCAGGCTGGAATATAGTGGCACAATCATAGCTCACTGTAACCTCAAACTCCTGGGCTCAGATGGTCCTCCCACCTCAGCCTCCTGAGTAGTTAAGACTACAGGTGCATGCCACTGTGCCCAGGTAGATTTTTTTTTCTTTTTTGTAGAGATGAGATCTTGCTATGTAGCCCAGGCTGGTCTTGAACTCCTGGTCTCAAGCGATCCTCCCCAGTGGCCCTCTCAAACTGCTGGGATTATAGATATGAGCCAACCTGACCAAACTTTAGTCTCAGGTATTTTGTTATAGCAGCACAAATAGACTAAGACACCTAGCCACTAAATCTCCCCATTCTTATTGCTTTATAAAAAATCAT